>NC_045732.1:77577249-77652888 GCF_009834535.1 Camelus ferus | reverse complement strand
AAAAGCTACAAGAATACCACAGTGAACCCCACATCCCGAGCACCTAGATATTGGGTTTAATTCTTTCAGAGTAAGTTGCAGAGAGCATAAATTTTCATAACATTGGATATTCATATTCATAATACCTAAGCCCGTAACTTCAAAGGAAGGGCCAGCCTTCCATGTAACCATCCTATCTTATTCCACCCAGGAAATCTAACACTGAAAACAGGATGTCATCTGATGGTCCATTTTGACTTCGGGGCGGGGGGGAAGGGGATAGCGACTGTAAGCAGCTTCTTTCCACACATTAATGCATCTTCCCTGCAGTAGGATGTCTTCGGCAAGCATTTACATTGGTCAGAAACAAGAACGCAAAGTGGAACTGGAGCATATCACAGACTTTGGACCAGAAGTGGCCTGTGAGCCGCTGGAAGAGACACCACTGTGCGAGCTGATGGTCATACAGCTTGAGGACCACGAAGCCCAAGCAGCAGAGCACGCCTAGAGCCAAGTACATTCCCGAGGAAGGACTGCCCCGGCGCCCCTGGGTGCACAGGGCCTGGCCCACGGCAGCTGCGATGTGAGCCCCCAGCGTGAACTCAAACCCACAGGGGTGCAGAAGGGCGAGGCCGTAACTGCACAGGGAGAGGCCCTCGACAGCCAGGAACAACCAGGGCTTCCAGCCCCTGTCCAGGTAGAGGCACCAGGCAACCGGCCACGCGAATATGGGCAGGGTGAGCCACTGATCCAGCACAGCGGCGGGCCGGGTCTGTGACGCCACGCGCAGCCACTGGACAGGGCCATAGACCAGGGCCATGCCAGCGAAGACATCCTTCAGGTAACAAGCCCTCCGCACCTCTGCAGGGCACCCGGGGGTGCTGGGCTTTCTCTGCAGCCAGTACGCTCCCAGGAGCACGTAGGCCAAGTTAACGAGCGAATTGAAGGGCATGGCTAGGAAGGCAGGGAGGCCGGCCACGGGTGCCTCAGCATAGTGCTCCAAGCCCACCTGGACGGAGACGCCGTCAAAAGCACCGGTGTGGATGGCGGCCGCGCAGAGGCAGCTGGCCACGGCCACATGGAAGAGGGCCCGGCCCGACTCAGGCTGCATCGAGAAGCCTCTGTGAGAAGAGCAGCTGCCTCCACAGTTATCTCCGAATTCAGCTGAACAGTTTTTGCCAAACACTCCTCGGTCTCCCAGCTGAGCCAGCAGGAAGAAGTCCCCGTGATCGCCTACGCAGATGCTGTGACCTTGCCCCGGAGTGGAGGTGGCAGGTGGGAGGAGGGAGGGGGCTCTGCTGATTGGTTGGCGCCAGGGGAGGACCGTTTTGCCTTTTTCCTTTGTGGTTGCAAAGAGAGCATGGTTCAAGAGTGCGGTTAGAAGGAAACCCATCCCAAGAACAGCCTCCATCTTCCCAGCTCTTGGCCACGAGATGCAGCAACAGTTTTCGTCAGAGAACAAAAAGAAGTAAGAGTGAAGTGATACCCACAGTCCATTCACCTTCTAGAATCCTCTTTCATCTAAAGGTTCCATGCCCCTTTCTCCTGACACCTCTGCTGTTCTCTCATCTCATTTTTCACTAGAAAAATCCTAGCTCCCTTAAAGCCACTGCATTTAGAGTTGGAAATCTTTCCTAGGTCTGTTGTGAAAATTCAGAACACCTCAGTGGTGTTTTCCCACCTCAGTGGTATTATAAACATGGAAGTTTCCAGACCAGCCCCAAAGTCCTTTTAACCAAATATCCAGTTAAATTAGAGACTATGAGCTGTGGTCTGAGTTCTAGAATCCCAGGCAAGGGATGGCAGAGGGAGAGGGAAGGGAAGCAAGGGATCCCCTCTGCTTCCTGGGTGGGGGGCCTGGGAGCACAGGGAGCTGTCGCCTAGGCTTGGTACCCTGGATCTCCCCCGGCCCTCCCCTCAAGTGTTGCGCCTTCCAAAATCATGTTCTTCCTTGGCCCACAATAAAACCTTCCATCCTGTAGTCAAAGAAGCAGACAGACGATTTAAAAACAACGTGTGCTTATCCTGGACTGTCAAATGCTTTGGGGCCAGCTGTGCCATGAGTTGGCCTGGTGGCCGAAAAATGTATTAATATCGGTGAGAGAAAAGATTCATTGCTCTGAAAATGACTCAAAGCCAAGGTGGCAGGCAGGCATAGGGACAAGAGAGACTGTGTTCCAACCCTAGCTCCCCCACCTACTAACTGTGTGAACTTGGGTCTTAACCTTTTTGGGCCTCAGTTTGCATACCTGTAGAAGGGGGAGGCTCCCAGCACCACCCTGCAGAGTACTTGTGTGGACTGAATGAGCTCTTATCTACGTAGACCACTTCGCACCATTTGTTTCTGCGGCACAATGTCCACCTCCCTTCCTGCAGTTCAGGCCCTGAAACTGGGCAGGGTCCGATTCTCTGCACTCTATCTGGTGCTCAGTGAAGATGTGCTGCATTTTGATTTGAGCGCAAAGCCAGCGCCCTTGCTCTCTTTCCTGACCCTTTCATTGCTCCTATTTGCCATTTCATTTCTCAGACTGGCCCTAGGGCCCACCAGTAACATCTGGGAAGGGGCCTACTGGGCCTCAGGTGGAGCTTTCTTGCTCCCATCCTGCTTTGGAGGCTTGTTGTTAAGGAGAACCAGCATTTCCACGAGTGAACTGAAGCACCGCCTTCCCGACCACAAGCTTTCATCTCAGCACATGGTGCCATTGCACACCTCCTCCCTGAAGCCCCGCCCCGCTAAGGAGCCTCTAGGTCCAGGGGTTGCCCTGCCCCAGGGTTCCCTCCTCTAGGCTGGCCACCGATAACGCAGTCTGCACACAGCAGCCCCCAGCATCTTCCTCAGGTACCCCCAGGTCAGATTGCGTCAGCACCTGTTTAGCACCCTTCAGTGGCTGGCTCTCCACACACAATCATGTCCCAATCTCTCGGCCAGACATCAAAGTGCCATACTCGTGTGGTCCTGCGAGCTCCCCAGGCATCATCTGTCTTCCTGCCCTCCTGTGCCTGGGTTGCTTGGCTGTCATTTCCTCTCAGGCCCTGGCACTTCCCTATTCAGCTGGATTCCGGGTGGGACACCAGTTGAGGCCCCATCCGGTGTCTCTGGGTTCTTCCCTGAAACCATCTGGGCCCTGACTCCTTGGTGCGAAGAGCCAGGCCTTTGGGGCCCCATGCAGCCAGTGCTAGCCTGAGCTTCCTGTCTGCCAGCCAGCATGAAGAAGAGCCGGGAACAGGAGTCAAACAGTCAGCTTGATAGAGAAGGAGATCCAGGAAGGGCATGGAAAGTGACTCCTCCCTGGTTGCTGGGCAGAGTCCGCCTCAGCCCTTGTGCAAGCTGAAAGCAACATGTAATCAAACCCACTTCTCACGTCCACCGGGAAGACCAGGCTGGGTACCTTATGGCCTAGCTCCTCTGTACCCCAAACTGCCACAAGACCCTTGTTACATGCCACTCAAAGTTCTTCACAGCATCGCCCCACCACCCCTTTCTGGTTCTGGGGTCTTCGGGGGAAGCCCTGCAAAGCATGACGATCTCCTGGCTAAGAGGGTTAAGACATGCTCCTTAGACTCTCCCGCTCCCTGGGTCTATGCATTTAAGCAGGAGCCACTGTCACCTGGTAACGTGGTGTTTTCTTTGGCCTGTAGCAGTTATGACAACTACTCATTGTGCCCCTGACCACCCTTGCTGCCCTTCTGCAGATAAGGGGAGATGCCAGTCTGAAGGCTGTAACCTGGGAAACCACCAGCAGGAGAGCTCAGTCTGGGCCACCTGGCTGCCCAAGGAGCCTGGAGCAACCACAGTGATTCTTGAACTCTGAGGAGAGAATGGCTGAATGTGGACAATGCTCCTGGAAGCCAGCAGCTCGGCTTCCTTATTTTACAGGAGAAGGACTGGGGGCCAGAGAGGTGATGTGAATGGCCAAGGTCACTTAGGGCAGATGGTGACACAGAACTACAGGTGAGGGCTTCTGTCTTCTGGCTGCATCACAGGACTCTTCGGCCTGTCTCAAACAAATGTTTCCAAATGCATAAAGTAAAACAGAATTACAACATAAATTTAATAGGTTGAAAGGCTGTTATTAAAATATTTTTGAAAATGTGTGACATAATAATGGATGTGCTTCTTTACTAGTAAGTTAAATTACAGGATCTACAGGAAGGTTAAAAAACTGCAGTAATTTCAAAGCAGTTATTCTGCCTGCCAGTAGGTCTTCTAATCTAGTTAATTTCAGGATAGCTACAACAAAAGCTACATGCTCTAAAATGATCTCTCATTTCCTTTGGTGACACGGTCACCAAGCTAACGATCTGTGCTTTGCGGCCTACACCTGTAATTGTAGGAAAGGACAAATTTCGGCTAGAGGTTGGTGAATGTAAAGATGAAATAAAGATGAGAGAAACTGAAAAGTCATCTGTTGTCACCCCAAGATCCTGGACAGCAGCGCATTACAGCCTGCGTCTGGCAGTGAGGATGACGGGGCAGCGCCCAGCGGTGTCCAGCACGATTTGGAACGTGGGGGTGATGCCAGTACCCACCCCTCAAGGTTGTGAGAACTTACAGTATTGGCGCGAAAAGGCCAGCGATCACCATCCGGGTATTTTGCTTCTCTCGCTTTGCTAGGGGAAATTCAAATCTTGAAAAATGGCGGACCCGAAAAGCGGCCCTGCGCCTGCGCGCGGGGCGGGGCGCAGGGCTCTGGGAAGCAGGCGGGGCGGGGTGACGCGAGGTGACGCGAAGGGACAGGGAGCCTTCCCGCGCCCGCCCGCTCGGCTCGGGCGCCGCCACCCGGGCAGCCCGCCCTGCAGCCGGAGGGGCGGGGGGCGCCCCGGCGCGCGGCGGCCGGGATCATTTCCTTGGAGCGCCGGCGGTCGCGGCGGCACTCCAGCTCGGGGGGCGGGGCGGCGGGCCTGGGAGCCTGGGAGGGCTCCGCCCCGGGCGCCGCGCTCCGGACCGCGTTACCGCCCACTCTCGCCCCGCCTCCGGCTCCCCGCGGCGGGCTTCGGGCCGCCTCTGCTGATGCCGCTGGGTGTGCGGAGCGGGAAAACGTCCGCTCCCCGGCCCGATGCCTGACTGTAATGTATCCCGTCAGCCACCCTCAGCAACCTATGTCCTGTCCGCACTGCTAAAGGCGATTCCTCTGGCGTGTGTCCCTTCAGCGACCCAGGGAGGGGGCAGTTCCCAAGGGGGGCGGGGTCAAGCTCGTTTGAGGCATTCTCATCCGGGCATTCCCCAGATGCCGCAGCCGCCATCTTTGTTTTGTGCTGAAAGTCGTTATTGACGCCCGCGGACGGCCGGGCGAGGGGAAGTGGCAAGATGGCGGCTCCCAGGGCGGAGGCGTGGACGGGAGATGAGGGGGCCACGAGGCTCGGTACGCCTGTGCCTGACCCGAGCGCGGCCTGACGCCCAGCCAAGCGCGCAGTGGCCCCGGTTCCTCGCCGCGAAGCAGCCTGGTGTTCCTTTAAGAGGCCTCGGCAGGGAGAAGCTTGCGAGGGTGAGGGGGGGAGACAGTGACGTCACCCGACTCCGCCCCCTCGCCCGACCGCCGCCGCCGCCATGTTTAGTTGTTACTTCTTCACACAAGATGGCGGCTCCCAGGGAGGAGGCATGAGCGCCCTGCCGTTACCGCTCCTCCTGCCGTACAGTTGCCACTTCGGGGCCTAACTCTGCCTCTTTGGAGCGGCTTCTGTGGGAAGGAGTCATAAGGAGGGAAGTGAGGATTGGACGCTGCCTTGCGTTTGGTTTGCAGTGGAAGAACTGAGCCAGGAGGAAGAGAATAGGGGGGAAGGGGGAGCTAGTCTCAAGATGGCGGCTCCCAGGGCGGCAGGCGCAGCCTGAGCAGCAGAGGCGGACTAAGGGGGGAGGTTCGAGACTTCACGAGCCATACGGCGCGAGCCTCCGAGCAGCCCTCGAGAATTCAAACTCGTTCCACTGGCCTCCGGCGCGCCTCTATTCCTTACGAGTGTCGAAGCTGTTTTGGGAGCGGTAGCTGCACTAAGTGCTGGGCGGGGAAGCGGGACGGTCTCAAGATGGCGGCTCCCACAATTGTGGTCTGAGCGCCGGCGGGGCTGGGACAACCGCGGCGCTTGTGGCTCCTTTCCACCCGCCCCGGAAGCCGGCCAGTGCAGGAGACTTGGGGGGTGTGGGAACCGGGCCGGGGCTCCGCCATTTCCGGCGGGGGAGGGCTACGACTGAGGAAGGGAGGAGAGAGAGGCGGCTCAAGATGGCGGCTCCCAGGGCCTCCCGCTTGAGCTTGTAAGTGCGAGCTCCCGGGCAAGTAGTCAGGGCGGCGGGACTCGGCGGCCTCCAGCTCCTCCGGTCTATGCGCGCGACAGTTTCGGGAGGCTCTTGAGGAGACCGGGTGAGCAAGAAGAAGGCGAAGAGCAGAAGGGAAGGAGAATAGTTAAGATGGCGGCCTCCATGGAGCAGTCCACCGCTGTGTGAGGAACCGCTTCTCCGTGAAAGCCGCCTTAGACGAAAGGGGGTGTGTGTGACTGGAATCGAGGGGCTGCATTCTCGCTTGGTGACTTTTTTACACTGCTCCCATTTCCGAAACTATGGCTTCGGCCGTGTCACCCGCCAACTCGCCAGCGGTGCTCCTGCAGCCCCGCTGGAAGCGAGTGGTGGGCTGGTCGGGTCCAGTGCCCCGGCCCCGCCACGGCCACCGCGCCGTGGCCATCAAGGAGCTCATCGTGGTGTTTGGCGGCGGCAACGAGGGGATAGTGGACGAACTGCACGTGTACAACACGGGTGAGTGCAAAGCCCGCTGGGTCCTCGGATCTTTCCCTCCCTCCATCTCCTCCCTCTCCCTCCTCTTCCCTCCCTTCCTCCATCTCCTCTCTCTCCCTCCCTTTCCTTCCTTCCCTCTCTCTATCTCCTCCCTCCCTCTTCCCTTCTCCCTCCCTCTCCCTCCCTTTTCCCTCTCATCCCTTCTCTTCCCCTCCCCTCCTGTCCTCTCCCCCTCCTCCCATTTCCCCCTCTATTCGCACTGATCTGCTTCTCCCTTCTGGGACCCTTTCCTCTTCCCAGCTTCTCTGCTTTTTCCTGCTCTTTTTCTCATTCTTACACCCCCTGATTCTGTGTTTGAGGGGTGCTTTTCATGATTGGAGAGGAGCCCTGTAGTCCGGCTGGTGAGGGAGCGGGGGCGTCGCCAGCGGTGGTGACTTCAGACATACACCGTTAACCCACGCTAGGCGGGCGGATGCGTCCCTTTGGCGCAGAGTCCCACCCCCTTCCTCCCTTCTCCTGCGCCTGCTCCGCTCTTCTCTAGTGCTCGTTTGGGAGAGATGACAACTTCTAGATTACAGATTAGTTCACTGTCTCGAGAAAAGGGGCAGACTTGAGCAGCCTAATCCCGACTTGGGGAGAGTGGGGGTTGTGTGCGGTGCTGGGGAACCGTCTCCTGGGTTGTGCAGGAGCCTTGGGGACCCGCAGATAGGACGGCATTGTTGCTACCCGCTTTCCAGCATTTACTTCTGCAGTGTTTTTCTCTTCAGATTCTTGTCTTGATTTGGTGCCCTTTGATGTAGGAGATGGATTTCATTGATCCCGCAGCGGACTAAGTAGTCACTTTCCTGACTCTCCTCTTCCCATGAGGTTGAGGAGGTTACCCTGCCCATTCTCTTGCCTCCCCCAGACCCAAGGCCTGCTTGGTTGGGAGGAGCAAGAGAGATTCGGTGGTGGACTGAAGACCGTGGGGCGCCTGTGTTGCTGGTGTGCTGGCTTGCCTTTTGCTTGTTGCCTGGTGTCCTTGCTGGGTGTTTGGAGCTTAGCCACATCCTCCTGTGGCCCCCTCCCCCCATGGTGCCCCCTTGTTGGGGTTTGTACACCTAGCGCCTGGTGGGGCCTGAGCAGCCTGTTGAATAGTTGCCAGATCTCAGGACCTCACCCTGCTCGGAAGGAGGGGCCAGGCATTCTCTCTCAGTACAGTGGGCCTGTGTGTGCTCCCTTCTGGTCGACAGCCTGAGAAGTGGAGGCATGGTGGGGAAAACCCCCTCCCGAGTCAGCCCATGTTCTTTCTGGAAGCTCCCCTCCGCAGCAGGGAGTTGCAGGGGCTGGCTGCCATCACATCTAGCAAACTCTGTTTGCTCCAGGTCCATTTCCCAGGGTCCTGACAGTAGCGGCTCCTTGGGTCCGGGCACCTCCTCCTGGCTCTGAGGTTGCTCTGGGGTCCAGGATGGTGGAGCTGGGCTCTTTGTTGGGTGCTTCTCTCCCCCACCTCCCCCGAGGCAGAGAGTACAGTTTTCTCTCCACCATGTAGGTTGTTGACTTTCAGAGGCCGGTGGGTTTCTGGTGACCCTTCGCATTCTGGGTCTGAGCACCTGTTGCCTGGAGTGAGGTTGGGCTGGTTGGCAGGGCTCTGTGCCAGCTCAGACAGCTGCGGCGGCCGCAGTTAGCCCAGTGAGGTAAGGCTGAGGGGTAGCACTGCTTTTAGAGAGGCCGCTGCCTTGAGCAGAACCTCCTAAACTCCTTGTACCAACTTCATTCTCAAGTAGGGCCTGGAGCAGGCTCCTTGGCAGGGAAATACAATTTTAGAAAGTAGGGCAGGGGCCTAATTATCATCAGCTCCAAAGTCCACTGTTTCCTGGGGCCTCTGCGTATTCATTAATTTATTAAAGTGAATTGACCACTTTGGTGTTAATTTCTCCTCCATCTGCAAGAATATGTCGTGTGGTAGAAAGTAGCCAGTCTTCTGAAGAGCTGCAGCCCTGGATTCTTCCAGCGGTAGCAGTTTGGAAAGTGCCCTAGTCAACTTCCTAGGTGACTTCTCAGGAAAGCCGCTAGCAGACCCACCTCCCTGGTCCTCACCGAGTGTTTGTGCGTTATCTGATGGAGCCTCCAGCTTCTACTCTCAGAGAGAGGGGCTTGGTGTTGCCCATCTCGCACCAGCCATGAAGCAGATGTCTTGTATCCCTAGGGCATCTTAGCTGCCGCCTTGATGGCCACCTTCCTGCTTACCTCGGTTTTGTTTTAAATGAGGTCAGAGCATATTCTCCAGCACTTTTTCTTCTCCAGGACAGTGCTCAGAGCCGCACCCTTTGGAGAGAGTGCTAACCTGGAAGCACTGCCTGTTGCTAAGACAAAAGGCTCCCGGGGCACATGTGTGCTTTGCTGTCTTGGTTCACTCAGTGATCTGGGGGGTCTTGGGACTGGGGGATGGCAGGTGTGCACTTGAAGGGTGTGTGTGCTTCCTCTTCAGGGGCTGGGGGATGCTTCACTGGCCTTTGGGAGATCTTAGGGTAGCAGCTGTCCTTGACCTCAGGGAATTTTATTTCCACAGCAAAGCGGATTACCCAGAGGACCTGGCCCTGACAGGGTGGGGTGCGCCCTGGTGAGGGGAGGGCGTAGCTGGTTGCCAAACCAGTCACCCAAGGCTGATCTGCCTCAGTGTCCTGAATGTCGGTGACTGATACAGCTGGAAGGAGCCTTGGAAAAATCTAGTGGAACTTCCTTGTTTTTGGACATGAGGAAATTGGGGTTTGAGAGCGGAAGTGACAGGTCCAGGGTCACCCTGCCAGCAGGTGGTGGAGGCGGGCAGAGGACAGACCTTCGAGGAGACTGTTGGGCTGTCTCTGCCTTCAGTTAACTGGCGCAGGCCACCTCCTTGGAAACACCTCCCTGTTCCTCTGTTGCTGTGGCAAGTCAGTTGCTGAGTTGGGCTTGTCTCAAACCTGTTCCCCTCCTTTCCGGGCCTCGTCTTCTCACTGGCTTGCGCACACAGTCACTTCCTGATTGGCCGCACTGGTTTCATTTGTCGGGATATCCTGTTCACCCTTCAAGGCCCACTCCAGTGTCACCTCTTCTGAGAAGCACCCCCTCCCAATCACCCCTGCTTTGTGCTCCCGAGGCTCCGGCCTCTTCAGGGCTGCTCTTCCCCTTGTGGGAGGAGGGCGGCCAGCCTCCTTGATGGGGACTCTGAGGACCGGAGCCCCCTCTTTGCCTCCAGGCACCTGGCGCCGCTCTACCACACAGGAAGCACCCCAGTGTGACAGCCAACGGAAGGCGGCTAGTGGGGCTCCATCCTCTCCCAGCTCATGAGAACAGGCCGCCCTTCCTCACACCCTCTTCCTGCTGAGCATATCAGAAGTGATGGACCCCGAGGTTGGGTTCCAGGACTCCCCACTGAATGAGCTAGAGATAATGTGATTAAGGGGCAGTGAGGGCAGCTGGCGTGTGGAAGAGATGGTTGTGCCATCTGAGGGCAGAGTGGGGACTGTGGGTGATGTGACGAGAGGCGGGTGACGACTTCACACCACACACTGCACTGCTTGACTGCTTTTGGTGGGGCTGTAGTGGGCACTTGCCCTGCCCGGAGTGTTCTAGAATGAGATCAGCCCCTCTTGGGTCCTGTAGAATGAGCTCTCAGGACACCCTAGGTCACTTCTAGCCTGACCAGCTGAGTCAGTGGTCAGAGTGTGGGGAGAAAGCTCCAGGCTGACCCTGTTTACCACATCGCTTTTCCCAGCTCCGACTGATGACCCATAGCTGTGTGTGGCGCCACAAGGTGCCCAGGGAACCCGGGCAACCCTTAGATGGGCACCCAGCAGTCACTTCCAGTTGGTGACAAGGTTTTTGTCTCTCTGTGTGTTTTGGTGTGTGACCGCGGGTAAGTCACTTCCTCTCCTGGACTCCATTCCTTTATCCATTGAGGGAGGTCAACTGAGTGGCTCGCAGAAGTTTCTTTCAGCTTTTATCCCGGTAACTTGAATGAGATTCCTTCCCAGGATCGTGTGAGGCCATCACTCCCAGTTTGTGCAGGGCTGATTTGTCTCTGCATGGAAAACTGCCAGTTTTCTCGGTCTGGTTTTGCACCTTAAAGGAGAGTGAGGCAGAGGGCCCAGATCTGGGTCTGGGTGCGCACACCTGCAGCGGGTAGTCCACATTGCGCCTTTCCTGGGAAGGTGGCGGAGGAGAGCAGAGGAGGGTCAGGTGCTCAAGTCCCAGTGAGTCTGCTGAATAGTGGAAGGACCAACAGCCTGTTCCAAAGCAATCTGTAGAATTGGCAAGCGGAGAGTGATGGGGGCACCTTTACCTCGGGAAAGGCCGAACTGTCTCAAAAGGTTGAGTTGTGCTTTGAGATGGGGGCAGGCTTCGGCCAAGGTGCCTGTTGAGCCTTGAGGATGACAGCATAGGATTGATGACCAAGTGCGAGCCTGCGTGGAAATTCAGGCCAAGAAGCAGTGAGCAGCCAGGGCCTCCCTGCAGCACCATGCTCAGCCCAGCCAGACCCCTGGAGGTACTCCACTCACACACAGGGCCCTGCCCACCTGCCCCTCGGATCCCAATCCGACTGCTCATGTTTGACCAAAACGAATGGAGAGGCATGGAATCAGATTTCTGACTGGCTACCAGTTTGAGGTTTTTGGAGGATGTGTGGTGTATCCTTTAGGGGACAGCCCTTTAAGTAGCGTGTAATGAAAGAGACCCCTCAAGAAGAGGGTGTTTGTTTGCCTCTGACTTTTCCCACGGGCCTGGGCACCGCTGGTGTGAGGATGCAGGAGCCTGAGACTGGGGCACCTCTGACAGCATTCTGTGGTGCTGTGGGCGTGGGGTGGGGGCAGGGGTGTTGTGGACCGTCCTTGTCACCGAGGTTGATGCCAGCAGAGGCAGGCTCTTGCTCACATCGTGCCCCGGCATCTGCAGAGAGGGAGGGCGCCGGCCTGCACCCGTCAGTCACTCTCTCAGCCAGTTAAAGGAGCAGCCAGAGGGCCCCCAGCAGGAGGAGCACAGGGCCACCAAGAGGGTATTTTGGGTGTTAGACATTTCTTTCTGATGACCCATCGAGTAGTAGGGGAAGGAAGTTGGTGGCCATGTCCCCACAAACTGATGAATTATCTTGGTCAGTGACTTCCTGCTTATTAAAACGACTGTGACAAGAACAGCCTGTTTTGAGGTGGCCTCTGAGGTCGGGGGGTTTGGAGGACGGCTTGGATGCAAAAAGCAGAAAGTCCCACATCCTTGGGAGAGGAAGCACTGTCTTGGCTCCTCCTTTCTTGGAGCACATTTTGAAGGCTGGTGGATTTGGGGTGTCAGAGGAGTGGGGGCTCTGGTTCTAGGAGCCCCTGACGTGTTCTTACTTCTGCTTCCTTTTGTCCCCCCAGCAACCAACCAGTGGTTCATCCCAGCCGTGAGAGGGGACATCCCTCCTGGATGTGCAGCCTATGGCTTTGTGTGCGACGGGACTCGGCTGCTGGTGTTTGGAGGGATGGTGGAGTATGGGAAGTACAGCAACGACCTCTATGAGCTCCAGGTGATGCCCTGCCACGAGTGCGCTGCCGGGACCTCCTCACTCCAACCAGGCGCCCACCTCACCCCAACCCTCCTACAAGTGGCCCAGCTCACCCCCAGTTTAACCACTGAGTCTTGATTTTGCAGGCAAGCCGGTGGGAGTGGAAGAGACTCAAAGCAA
Source organism: Camelus ferus (assembly GCF_009834535.1). Lineage (NCBI taxonomy): Eukaryota > Metazoa > Chordata > Mammalia > Artiodactyla > Camelidae > Camelus > Camelus ferus. The sequence goes on along the minus strand of NC_045732.1, from coordinate 77,640,508 downwards.
AGACGCCCAAAAACGGGCCCCCTCCATGTCCTCGGCTCGGGCACAGCTTCTCCCTTGTGGGCAACAAATGCTACCTGTTTGGGGGTCTGGCCAATGATAGCGAGGACCCTAAGAACAACATTCCGAGGTGAGGCTGTGTCCTCTTCTTGTGGAAGCCCGTAAAGGCAGGTGCGCTCGCTGCGCCAAGTCCTTTCTCTTGGGAAAGAAGAGGGTGGCACACACGCCCTGTCAGCTCTCCAGCTCTGTGGGTCCTGACCCCAGGAGGCCTCGTGGGAGGAGGGCCAGGCCGGGAGGGAGAAAGCTGGCCCCGCCTGGGGCTGCCTCCTGCTCCTCGCGTGCAGCTCCCAGCTGGCGTGGCCGCCGCCTGCAGCTTTAGCGATGGCTGTTTTCTGAGGGCCTTTCTCTAGAGTTGATCTTGAGCCGGTGCGCCCTTTCACCCGAGGCCCTCGCATTCTGCCTAGTGTCATGTGCAGGGCAGCCCTGCATCTCCCATCCTGCGTGCCTTTTGCACTTGGGCTCCTCCTCTGGAGCTTCTGGCAGCGCCTCCTTGGGAGTTAAGGTAGAAGACCTTGGAGTTCATGCGGCTTGAGGCCTCACTGTCTCCCAAAGAGTCTGCTCTTTGTCCGCAGAAGCTTGGGAGGCCTCTGGCGCATGTAGCCGGGACCCACCGCGATGGACCTTCCTTTTCCAGGTACCTGAACGACTTATACATCCTGGAATTGCGGCCAGGCTCTGGCGTGGTAGCCTGGGACATTCCTATCACTTACGGCGTCCTCCCCCCGCCCCGGGAGTCCCACACCGCTGTGGTATACACCGAGAAAGACAATAAGAAGTCCAAGCTGGTGATCTACGGGGGGATGAGTGGCTGCCGGCTGGGGGACCTCTGGACCTTGGATATTGGTAAGACGTGCGGGTGGAGCTCACGGGGAGGGGGTCTGTCCTGCTTGCCATCCGTCCTGTGGCGGGGTCAGGATAGGCACCTCTTTGGGGCTGTTGTCTTTGCCTTGAGCTTGTGGTGGTACTTTAAGAAAGAGGAAGACCCAGTTGGCTGAGTTGTTCGGCTAGCTTATAAGAGACTAAGAGGAGAGGCAGAGACCTTTCTAGAATGGAGTCGTGTAGGTTAGACCAGAGAGCATGAGTCTCCGCTGACTCCCTTGTGGCCAGGGCATGCCGGGAGTTGCGCTGCCCGGTCTGTCACCGGCAGATGAAGTCCAGAGACTATAAGGCCTCTGGGCACTGCCTGGTCTGGTAACCAGGAGGGCCATCAGGAGCGCTTGAAAGAAGTTCAGGCTGTTGAAGAAGGCTGAAGGGAGAAGGCGGCTGGTGACACATACCCTCTGGAGGGTTACATTGTCCTGTAGATCAGCACCAGCACTCAAAAGAAACGGTCTGTCAGGAGCATGGTTCCCAGCAGCGCAGTGCCTCCCCTCACCTGGCCTGCAGACAGTGGAGGTGGCGTGTGGGGAGGCGTTCCGTCAAGAGTTGGACCACGTGGGGTGTGTCTTGAGGGTTTGCCCACCGCACCCACCCCAGCCCTGAGAGCGGTGCTGGCTCACAGCGCACACTCAGGAGACACTCACAGAGATGCTTTTGCCAAGGTGGTAGACACTGCTTGGGAAAGGCCAGAACTTGCTGATCATAGGGCCCCCCGTGGCTGCAGGGAGGCCAGGCATAGAACCCCTACGTGGGGTCAGCACCTGCCTCCCACAGCCTTCCCCAGGTCTGGGGCCACGTCCTCTGGGTCTGAACAGTGTGGGTAACCTTCCCTTCTCTGTTGCTCTTTACAGAGACTCTGACGTGGAATAAGCCCAGTCTCAGTGGCGTGGCACCTCTTCCCCGAAGCCTTCACTCGGCCACGACCATAGGAAACAAGTGAGTAGCCGGCCATGGCCTTTTTCCTTCCTGGCCTGACCCTGCCCCCAACCCACCCCCAGTGGGCTCCAAGTTTTGTTCCAGCAATCCCTAAGGCCTGAGGAGGCCTCTCTTGGGCTGGGCTGGCATTCACCAGCCCTGTCTTTCCATCATGACCCTTGGGGACTGAGAGAAGACAGAGTCCAGGTAGAGGGGCACAGACTGTTCTAGATCCTCTACACCCGCAGCTGAGTGTCTTTGTCAATGTCAAGGTCCCAAAGTGAATAGAAGAACAATGGGGACTGAAGTGAGCCTTAGATGAGCCACACAGTGGTTCTGTGTGAGGGAGGTGACACAGTTCTTGTGAGGGCTGAGCCACCAAGTAGGAGAGGGCCACATCAAGAGCTTCATGCGTCTTGGGGAGAGCTAGAGGACCAAGCGTGTTTAGAACTTTCTGGATGGAAGAGGTGGCCTCTAGCTTGGCACCTCCTCTACAATCCTCTCCTACTCTTCCCTCCCTCGTCCCAGAATGTACGTGTTTGGTGGCTGGGTGCCTCTCGTCATGGATGACGTCAAAGTGGCCACACACGAGAAGGAGTGGAAGTGTACCAACACACTGGCTTGTCTCAACCTGGGTATGGCCTCCTCGGGCTCGGAGTGGCCTGCGGAGGGCTGTGGGAGGCTGGCCTGCCTCGGCCCTGAGAGCTGTGTGGGGAGTGCAGGGAGCAAAGCCTCCTCTAAGGCCCGTGCCCCTAGGACCCACGAGGACTAGCCAGTGGTCGGAGCGCTCTGAGGGACGCTCCTGCTTTGCACTTTTTGAAGAGGCTCTTCCTACCCAGATTCACCACGGGAGCCTCCCGCCCAGCTCACCCACGCTGCAGGGCCTTTCCGTGCATCCGAGCATTGCCTATAGGTTCCTTTCCAAACAAGCAAATGGGACGGCTGCCTGCTCTACGCAGCGCAGTGCCTGGCCTTTTCCGTTTTCTCTGTCTTGGAGACCGTCCCATCCCTACACGGCAAGTGGCCTCATTCTTTTGAATGGCTATCTTGGTGTCGAAACTTGCACCGACGCTGCTCCGTGAGTATCCTTGCACCGCTCTCACCTCTGTGCAAGTGCACCTGAGGGGGAATACCTAGAGGTAGAGTTGCTGTCAGAGGGATGTTGTCAAACACGCAGACGGCCCTGGTGGTGGCGGCCCGGCGACCGTCGGACCGTCTGCTCCTCGCCAAGTCCAGTAGGTGACGGACTCTCCCGGTGGGCCTACCCCTGCCCCCGGCTCACCTTGAGCCCTGGCTGCAGCGGGCACGAAAATCAAACTGCCAGGCACCTTACAGGTTAAGTTTGTGTTTCTCTGAGTTTGAGCCAGGGTATGTATTGTCTCAGATCCTTCTGTCATCTTTTCCGTAACTTGCGTTCCCTTTTGCCCAGCTCTTTCTAGAGGCTCTTGTGTTGTTTGATGTGCAAGAAGTGAAACCTTTGACTGTGCCTATCAAGTAGTTTTCCCAGTTTGTAGTTCGTGCTTTATAATTTTTCATGGTCTCATGCCATACAGAGTTGTGTTTTTTGTTTTGGTTCTGATTTAGTAATCTCTAATGACTTCCTGGTTTTAATTCCCCATCCCTGACAGCAAATGGCCAAAGAGCCACTGGGGTTGTCGGTTCCCCTGGCCCCTGCTGACCTCCGCCCCCTGCCATCCCCAGATACTATGGCCTGGGAGACCATCCTGATGGACACACTGGAGGACAACATTCCCCGGGCCCGAGCTGGCCACTGCGCCGTAGCAATCAACACTCGCCTGTACATTTGGAGTGGGCGCGACGGCTACCGAAAGGCCTGGAACAACCAGGTCTGCTGCAAGGACCTCTGGTACCTGGAAACAGGTAAGGCCAACCTGAGGCTGTCGCCTTTGTCGTGCCCAGCCCTGAGGTCTCTGTCTTCGCCTCCTCACCCGCTGTGCTCTCTTACAGAAAAGCCACCACCCCCGGCCCGGGTACAGCTGGTGCGAGCCAACACCAACTCCCTGGAGGTGAGCTGGGGGGCAGTGGCAACAGCCGACAGTTACCTTCTGCAGCTCCAGAAATATGACATTCCTGCCACGGCTGCTACCGCCACCTCCCCCACACCCAATCCAGTCCCGTCTGTGCCTGCCAACCCTCCCAAGAGCCCTGCCCCGGCAGCAGCCGCACCTGCTGTGCAGCCGCTGACCCAAGTAGGCATCACGCTCCTGCCCCAGGCTGCCACCGCGCCCCCGACCACCACCACCATCCAGGTCTTGCCGACGGTGCCTGGCAGCTCGATTTCCGTGCCCACTGCGGCCAGGACACAAGGTGAGCTGGGGGCGGGCAATGGCCCACCAGGAGACAGTGTGCCTGAATGAGGGCTGCTGGGCTGACGGCACCCCTGGCAGCCATTAGCACAGGCTTGTGGCTTGTGGCCAAGAGCTGGCGGGGGTGGGGGGCTTGGTCCTTCCCTTGGAGACTGTCACTGAGGGTGTCTGGACGGGCCGAATGTGAAGACCAGCAGGGCACAGAAGCCATTTGACACTGGACGCAGTGGAGGGGCTGGGGCTCTGCTGACAGCTGCCCCTCTCTTGCCAGGTGTCCCTGCTGTTCTCAAAGTGACTGGTCCTCAGGCTACGACAGGAACCCCGTTGGTCACCATGCGACCTGCCAGCCAGGCTGGGAAAGCCCCCGTCACCGTGACCTCCCTTCCTGCAGGCGTGCGAATGGTGGTGCCTACGCAAAGCGCCCAGGGGACGGTGAGGGGCCAGTTGCTGGGCTGGGCTGGGTGGGACAGGACTTCCTGGTGGTCCATGGCATGCTGACTGGGCTCGAATCCCCCCCCAACCCGAGCACCAGGATGCTGGGCCTTTCCCAACTGGCCAGCTTTGATGAGGCAACCTCTTGTTACTAGTTTGGTGAGGATTCATGAGTTGGTACCTCAGGAGGACCTCCCTGCCATCTGATCTGAGGGTGTTTGAAACGTTTGCTTTCTTGTCCTGAGGCCCCTCTGAGGGGAGAATCTAGCCTGCGGGGTGTGACTCAGGTCCACAGAGGGGGACTGTATCTGACGCCGTGGTCTTTAGAAAAGATGCAGAACTGCAGGCAGACTCCTGCCACTGGGTTGCCGAGCCTGGTAGGAGTCAAGTTTGGGGCCGGCAGAGCAGGGCCTGGCCTTCTGAAAAGCTGAGCTTCTGGCTGGGTTCTGATGAGGTTGGTAGGGTGGGAACTAGGTGGCCTCGATCCCGGCGCACCCCACACCTCACACGCCCCCACGCCCGCGCAGGTCATTGGCAGCAGCCCGCAGATGAGTGGCATGGCTGCCCTGGCGGCTGCTGCCGCCGCCACCCAGAAGATCCCTCCTTCCTCGGCACCCACAGTACTGAGTGTCCCAGCGGGCACCACCATTGTCAAAACCGTGGCTGTGACACCTGGCACTACCACCCTCCCGGCCACTGTGAAGGTGGCCTCCTCGCCGGTCATGGTGAGCATCCCCCGGGCTGGGTTCTCAGCCAGCAGCCTCAGGGCCGGGGACTCCCAGGCACTGTAATCGAACGGTGGTCACTTCTTCCGGGCTTTGGACCAACTTGCAGAGGCTGTAGGTCTGGAATTGGGGCTTGCTGTGGGCTGTGAAATAAGCAGTCCCCCTTAGGGGTGTGGCGGCCTCAGGCCAGACCTGTGGCCATTCCGTGTCCTCCCTTGCCTCCTAAAGGGAGGGCAAAGCAAACTGAGCTGTTCTTGGTGTGGGGAGGCACGACATGCGCAGAGCTCTGTGCACACCGGGACATTCCAGGCTGTTTCTCTCTGTGCCCCGCCATCACTCTTCTGTGCTCCCTCCAGGTGAGCAACCCAGCCACACGCATGCTGAAGACCGCAGCCGCCCAGGTGGGGACGTCTGTCTCCTCTGCTGCCAACACTTCCACCCGCCCCATCATCACGGTGCACAAGTCAGGGACTGTGACGGTGGCCCAGCAAGCCCAGGTGGTAACCACAGTTGTGGGTGGGGTCACCAAGACCATCACCCTGGTGAAGAGCCCCATCTCCGTCCCAGGAGGCAGTGCTCTGGTGAGTGATGGGTGCTGCCCGACTGCATGTGACAGTCCCTAGGCCATGCCCTTGTTTGGTTTCTGGATCACTCTTTGTGCTCCATCCTTTCCTTTTTAGATTTCTAATCTGGGCAAAGTGATGTCAGTGGTCCAGACCAAACCAGTTCAGACTTCAGCAGTCACGGGCCAGGCATCTACAGGCCCAGTGACTCAGATCATCCAGGTGAGCTTGTGGGCCCCAGACTGTGACACAGGCAAGAGTGGCCCTGGCCTGGGCCTAGAACTCACATCCCTGCCTAGATGAGAGCCCATGAGCACGTGTGGCACCGAAGGTCTTGCTGCTTAGTCCTGCGGTCTTCAGAATATCCTCTGAGCCACTTGGGCCACCAGGAGACTAGCCAGACCAGGCTTTCCACTAAACTTCCTACTCTGACAACGATACTGGTTCACCTTGCCTCCCTTCACGTGTTTTTCCCTTACAGACCAAAGGGCCTTTGCCAGCTGGGACCATCCTGAAGCTGGTGACCTCAGCAGACGGCAAGCCCACCACCATCATCACTACAACGCAGGCCAGTGGGGCAGGGACTAAGCCCACCATCCTGGGCATCAGCAGCGTGTCCCCCAGCACCACCAAGCCCGGCACGACCACAATTATTAAGACCATCCCCATGTCAGCCATCATCACGCAGGCGGGCGCCACAGGTAGGACTTCCCCCAGCGTGCCAGTGAGGACCCTTGTCGGGAGAGGAGAGCCAGACAGCAGCTGAGGGTTGGGCTGCGATTTGCTCTCGGCTTTTGTTCTGGTTTCCCTTCTTTTCCATCCTTTTTTTTACCCTTAGTCTTAGATGTGTCGGGAGGTAGTAGGAGTGTAGCGGTAGTTGCTGCTGCTTTGTTTTAACTGAGGGGCAGCAGGGGTAACGACTTGAAAGGGGGCCCAAAAGAGGCAGGTCATGGCAGCTAGTGCAGGGCTGAGCCCCAGAGGCAGCAGCCAGGGTGGGAGGTGGCTGCAGTCCCTCATGGCCCAACCTGAAGCCAAGCTGCACCTCCTCCAGGTGTGACCAGCAGTCCTGGCATCAAGTCCCCCATCACCATTATCACCACCAAGGTTATGACTTCTGGGACCGGAGCACCCGCCAAAATCATCACTGCTGTTCCCAAAATTGCCACCGGCCACGGGCAGCAAGGAGTGACCCAGGTAAGACAAAGCTGGCCCTCCGCTTGCCCTAGTGTTCAGTCCAGGACCCAGAAGTCCCCACGTTTCTTCCTCAGGGGCTGGGAGGGGGCAGCATTGGGTCCAGCCAGCCCGTAAATGACACTTTTTTCTGCTGTTCCAGGTGGTGCTAAAGGGGGCTCCCGGACAACCAGGCACTATCCTCCGCACCGTGCCCATGGGGGGCGTTCGCCTGGTCACCCCCGTCACTGTCTCTGCTGTCAAACCTGCTGTCACCACGTTGGTTGTGAAGGGCACCACAGGTGCGCAGCCTGTGGGCTGGGACGCCTTCCCTGAGGAAGGTGGTGGAGGGCACAGGTGCTCTCTCCAGGCAGTTTCCTGTCCCCATGGGGTATGCCCCAGAGTTCCCGCATCCCACCCCCATCTCCTTGCCTTTAGGTGTCACGACCCTCGGCACAGTGACCGGAACCGTCTCCACCAGCCTCGCTGGAGCGGGGGGCCACAGCACCAGCGCCTCCCTGGCCACACCCATCACCACCTTGGGCACCATCGCCACTCTCTCAAGCCAGGTGATCAATCCCACTGCCATCACTGTGTCGGCGGCACAGACCACACTGACGGCAGCCGGCGGGCTCACCACCCCCACCATCACCATGCAGGTAGTGGGGCTGGGGCGGCGGGAGAGCGCGCAGGTGCGGGTCAGGGACTCTGTGTGAAAGCACGTGAGCCAGCCTGAGGGTGCCGGTCTCCATCTTGGGCCATCCTTTCCAGGCTGCCTTCCAGTGCCGTGTGCAGCTGGGTCTTCTTTCTTCCCTCCTGTGTGTGGCACCCATGGGACGTTGTCCCCATATTGGGAAAGCACGTTTCTTAGTCAGTTTCCTGTCGGGTGTGGTGTCGATACCGGACGTCAGCCATCTGCAGCTCTTGAGCACTAGTTCTTTCTGTAGCGGTCCTGTAGAGGGTACGACAGTTCCTCTTCGGACGCATGTAGTGTTGTTTTTCTCTTCACACATCTTTGCTGAATTCATGGAAGCAGTGAAGCATCTGTTGCTGGCCTTGGCGCAGCCTGGGGTCAGCAGGGTTCCCTCCGTGACTAAGGGCTGGCCCCAGCCCAGGCCCTGCTCCCGCAGCCCCTTTCTAGTCCCTGTGGCCCCCAAGGTGAAGCAGTGCCTCTCCCCGGGTTCCTGAGTGAATCAGTGTCTTGGGGTCAGAGGGTGAGCAGGCCTGGATTTGCCAGGGTTGTTGCTGTAGGAGCCAGAGCGGTGGTTTCGACTGGCGGAGATGACCCTGCAGGACTGTGGGAGGGACAGGCACATGAGAAGTTGCCCTAACGCTCCCCATCTCGCGTCTCCCCTAGCCCGTCTCCCAGCCTACCCAGGTGACTCTGATCACGGCGCCCAGTGGGGTCGAGGCCCAGCCTGTGCACGACCTCCCTGTGTCCATTCTGGCCTCACCTACAACAGAACAGCCCACGGCTACAGTCACCATCGCCGACTCAGGCCAGGGTGACGTGCAGCCCGGCACCGTGACACTGGTGTGCTCCAACCCGCCCTGTGAGACTCACGAGACGGGCACCACCAACACGGCCACCACCACCGTCGTGGCTAATCTGGGGGGGCACCCCCAGCCCACCCAGGTGCAATTCGTCTGTGACAGACAGGAGGCAGCTGCTTCTCTCGTGACCTCAACAGTGGGGCAGCAGAATGGCAGCGTGGTTCGCGTCTGCTCCAACCCGCCGTGCGAGACCCACGAGACAGGCACCACCAACACGGCCACCACTGCCACCTCCAACATGGCTGTGCAGCACAGTTGCTCCAACCCGCCGTGCGAGACCCACGAGACGGGCACCACCAGCACGGCCACCACCGCCATGTCAAGCATTGGTGCTGGCCAGCGGCGGGATGCCCGGCTTGCCTGTGCAGCCAGCACTGTCCCCACCGTGGTCCGGGTCAGCGTGGCTGCTGGGGTGTCAGAGGGAGCCCAGAGTTTGGTCAAGGCCGCGTGCCAAACCCGCCAGACCAGTGCAACCAGCACCACCATGACTGTGCTGGCCACTGGGGCCCCATGCCCAGCCAGCCCCCTCCTCAGACCGAGCCTGGCGCTGGAGGCTGGAGGCCACGGCACCACGCTCGTGCAGCTGGGCCCTGCGAGTGCCCGTGTCAGGCCCAGCGGCCAGGACAGCCATGTCACCGGCCTGGGCCAGCTGGTGCCCGTGGGGCGCCAGCTGGAGGCGCATCACACCCACACAACCAACAGCCCCGCCACCGCCCGCTCTACCGTGGGTGCCGGCGAGCCCGGCGAGGCGCGGGGGACCCCCACGCTTGTGTACGAGGGCGCACCCAGCGCCACTGTGACTGCAACAGCCCTGGGGGCGCTGCTGTGCCCCTCTGCCACCGTGACCCAAGTCTGCTCCAACCCGCCGTGCGAGACCCACGAGACAGGCACCACCAACACGGCCACTACCTCGAACGCAGGCAGCGCCCAGAGGGTCTGCTCCAACCCACCGTGCGAAACCCACGAGACAGGCACCACCCATACACCCACCACCGCCACCTCCAGTGGGGGTGCGGGCCAGCCAGAGGGTGGGCAGCAGCCCCCTGCCAGTCGCCCCTGTGAGACTCACCAGACCACTTCCACCGGTACTACCATGTCAGTCAGTGTGGGTGCCATGCTCCCTGACGCCACCCCCTCCCACAGGACCCTAGAGTCCAGCTTGGAGGTGGTGGCACCACCCGCTGTCACCCCCCAGGTTGGTGCCGCATTGCTGGCTCCATTCCCGACACAGAGGGTGTGCGCCAACCCTCCTTGTGAGACACACGAGACAGGCACCACGCACACGGCCACCACCGTCACCTCCAACATGAGCTCAAACCAAGGTGGGTGAAGGCAGCCAGCCTGGCACTCGTGATCTCCTGGGGATTGGGGCTCAGTTAGAGGCGGTTAGGTGGTCAGATTCCATGGAGCTCAGCTTACCGGCCGGGCAAGTTCTCTGGGCAACTGTCCCCTTGGTGGCAGAGCCAGATGGAAACCCTGCCTGCCCACCTGCCTGCTTGGCCCCTGTTGGGTGAGGGCCTGTCACTGTCATTTGTGCTTGCCCCTCACAGATCCCCCACCGCCTGCCAGCGACCAGGGAGAGGTGGAGAGCACCCAGGGTGATAGTGTGAACATGTCCAGTTCTGGTCCCATCACAACAACAGTGTCCTCCACGCTGACCCGAGCTGTGACCACTGTGACACAATCCACTCCGGTCCCAGGCCCTTCGGTGCCGGTAAGAGCCCCAGGAGGGTCCTCTGCTGTCTCCCTCCTGCCCCCTAGCACCTCAGGCCTGTGCTGTTCTGGAACTGGACATCAGGTGGCACTCTTGCACCAGGCACTGTGTGCTCCTGGTTCCTCTTCCATGCCATAAAAGGGCAGCCTTGGGGTAGGAGGCAGTCCTCTAGTCCTTGGTGTCCCGTGGGTGCTTTCGTTTCTGTAGCTGTTCCTCATGGCTTGTCAGTTTGTTGGCGCCTGTAAGAGTGGCATGCCATGAGTCTGAGCACCTCTCTGGCTAGACCAGGAGGTCTCTCCGAAGATGAGTTAAAGTTGGCCAGCAGATCTGGAGGGGCTCTGCTCCTCTTGGCTGTGCCCTCTGCTGCTCAGTGACCTGCTGCCTCTGCCCATCGAACAGGGCAGCACTGGCCTGCTGAGAATGAAAGTACAGGCCCGCAGGGAGAGGTGAAGTTCTGCCTGGTTCTGGTCTTCCTCTCCTCCCCTCTGACGGGGACTTCTCTCCCTTTCTAGAAGATCTCATCAGTGACTGAGACTGCCCCAGGGGCTCTGACCACCGAAGTCCCCATCCCGGCCACGATAACAGTGACCATAGCCAACACAGAAACTTCTGACATGCCCTTCTCTGCTGTTGACATCCTGCAGCCCCCAGAGGAGCTCCAGGCCTCGCCAGGGCCTCGCCAGCAGCTTCCGCCGCGGCAACTCCTGCAGCCCGCCCCCGCGCCTCTGGTGGGGGCGTCCGCCGAGGTCCTGCCCGCCTCTCAGGCCCCTGAGCTCCAGGCCGCCGTGGATCTGAGCAGTACAGGGGACCCGTCTTCAGGCCAGGAGCCTGCCAGCTCAGCCGTGGTGGCTACTGTGGTAGTCCAGCCACCCCCACCCACACAGTCGGAAGTAGACCAGTTGTCACTTCCCCAAGAGCTGATGGCCGAGGCCCAGGCGGGCACCACCACCCTCATGGTGACAGGGCTCACCCCTGAGGAGTTGGCGGTGACGGCTGCTGCCGAAGCAGCTGCCCAGGCTGCAGCCACGGAGGAAGCCCAGGCCCTGGCCATCCAGGCGGTGCTCCAGGCCGCACAGCAGGCCGTTATGGGTAGGTGCTGGGGGTAGGTGGTTCACCAGGCTGCCTTCAGTCGAGGCCCCCGTGGGAGCCCAAAGGGGACAAAGGACACCCCTTGGGAGGAGTGAGGACACGGGGTTCCGGAGCCTCCCTGCTGACAGCCCTGGTCGGTGGGTGGTGGTGATGGGCAGCCTGAGGAGAGGAGGCCCCTCCTCTGCCAGGGCGGCACAGGTCAGATGTGGCGGGGCAGGCAGCTGAGCCTGGTGCCCTGGAAGGATGCAGGACCCTTTGGCTTAGGTGAGGGCAGCTCTGGGGGCTCTAAGGGCCTGCACCTGTTGAGACTGCCCTGGGCTCTGGAAGGGGTGTGACTGTGGGAAGCCAGGATGGGCTCTCCTTGTCTGCTGTTCCTCTTGAGGAGTACGTTTCCCACTCTGGAGCAGGCACCGGGGAGCCCATGGACACATCTGAGGCAGCGGCCACGGTGACACAGGCCGAGCTGAGCCACCTGTCGGCTGAGGGCCAGGAGGGCCAGGCCACCACCATCCCCATCGTGCTGACGCAGCAGGAACTGGCCGCCCTGGTGCAGCAGCAGCAGCTCCAGGAGGCTCAAGCCCAGCAGCAGCAGCACCACCTCCCCACTGAGGCCCTGGCCCCTGCCGACAGCCTCAACGACCCGGCCATCGAGAGCAACTGCCTCAACGAGCTGGCCGGGGCTGTCCCCAGCACCGTGGCCCTGCTGCCCTCCACGGCCACGGAGAGTGAGTGCAGCCTGGCCTAGCCGTGGGCACATTTCCCGCAGCACTGCTCCCCCAGGGGACTCAGCTGATGGGGGAGGAAAGGGAGGTTCTCGTCTAGCCCAGGAAAGGGGCTCACGTGCCGAAGCCGGGTATGTGGGGCCTTTCCTGCTGATGCCTCTTGTCCTCCCAGGCCTGGCTCCGTCCAACACGTTTGTGGCCCCCCAGCCAGTTGTGGTCGCCAGCCCCGCGAAGCTGCAGGCCGCGGCTACCCTGACCGAAGTGGCCAATGGCATCGAGTCCTTGGGCGTAGTGAGTCTGGGGTGATGGGGCATTAGGGGTGGGGACTGCATCTGGGTGCCAAGGGCCTGATCTCTTCTGCCCTTTGTGTCTTCCAGAAGCCAGACCTACCGCCTCCACCCAGCAAAGCCCCCGTGAAGAAGGAGAACCAGTGGTTTGACGTGGGGGTCATTAAGGGCACCAATGTCATGGTGACACACTATTTTCTGCCACCAGATGATGCAGTCCAGTCTGATGTAAGTGTCCCTGGGAGCTGATACCCTCAGGTGGGCAGGGACTTACGAAGCTTCCCGGGGGTGTTCTCTGTCTTAGGGCTGCCCGGTGCAGAGCCCTGCCCCACATACGCCTTCTTCCTGTACCCAGTGAAGCAGTGGAGAAGCCCTGTCTCAGCCCACCTCACCCTGCCCCCCTCCCCCGCCCACCACAGACCTGCATCATCCCCAGGGAGGGAAACCGCTCTGCTGGCTCCAGAGCTGGACCCTGAGCTGCCCTCTTGACAGTGAGGCTCATGTCACCTTCGTCTCTCTCTTCCTGTTCTCCCGGCCCCTTTTCCCAGGATGACTCGGGCACCGTCCCCGACTATAACCAGCTGAAGAAGCAGGAGTTGCAGCCGGGCACTGCCTATAAGTTCCGTGTCGCTGGGATCAATGCCTGTGGCCGGGGGCCCTTCAGTGAGATCTCAGCGTTTAAGACGTGTTTGCCTGGCTTCCCAGGGGCCCCCTGTGCCATTAAAATCAGCAAAGTGAGTCTCGCTGTGGGGTCACTCTCTGTCCTCGGCTAAGCCTGTACAAACGGGGCTCCCTTCTGCACTGGGCCCAGTGAGGGTGACTCAGGAGGGGCCCCAAGATGTGGGCAGAGTCAGCTGGGTCTGGGGTGAGGCTCCTGGTCCTGGCTCTGTCACCCTTTGCTGGGGTGACAAGGATAAATTCCTTCCTGGCCCCCCTCCCTGCCGCCCGCAGTGTGGCAACTAATGTTCAGTGTGGGTGTCCGCTGCAAGCCACAGTCGACGTGTCTTTCACCTAAGCCTTAAACCATAATGAGGAGTTCGAGGGCCTGTTGTTCTGATGAGGAAACTGAGGCACCAGGAGGCTCAGTGACAGGTTAGCAGAGCAGGTGTAGAATGCTGTGTGTCGAGTCCGCATTCATTTTACTTCGTCGTGATGCCGGGCTGCCTTCCAGGTGGGGCCGATGAGGCGTCTCTTCCCAGCCTCTTGAGCTCTGCTGGGAGATACGTCTGTTGTGCTAGGAGGAAGGGTGATGTGTGAGCACTCAGTTCTGGAATCTTTGACATGTTCTAGCCCTCCTGTTCCCAGACGGGCAGGGTGGGAGTAAGTCACCAAGGCCAAATGTGGCACAGCTTGACCTCTGCCCCCTGGGTCTAGAGTCCGGACGGTGCTCATCTCACCTGGGAGCCGCCCTCTGTGACCTCCGGCAAGATTATCGAGTACTCGGTGTACCTGGCCATCCAGAGCTCACAGGCTGGGGGCGAGCCCAAGAGCGCGCCCCCAGCCCAGCTGGCCTTTATGCGGGTGTACTGTGGGCCCAGCCCCTCCTGCCTCGTGCAGTCCTCCAGCCTCTCCAACGCCCACATTGACTACACTACCAAGCCTGCCATCATCTTCCGCATCGCCGCCCGGAATGAGAAGGGCTATGGCCCGGCCACCCAAGTCAGGTGGTTGCAAGGTGAGTATGGTTCACTGGGCTCCTGGGGCCCACTCTGGGGAGGGGCATGGGCAGTGGAAGCCCCCAGTGAGCATCAGGTGGGCCAGGGGACCCAGTTCCTGGCTGGGTTTTGGAGCTTTAAGTTCTGGGGCATGTGATGGCCTAGGGTGCCATGGCAGTGTCTAGGGGTACGGAGAAAGCATCTTGAGGGGTTTGAGGTGAGTTGGGATGGGGAACGGAAGCCCCAGGCTGCCCTGTCAGGTTTTGTGCCTACTCCCACTAGGCTGAGTCCAGGCTGGCCAGCTGTGCTGCGGGGCTGGACAGGCGGGGGTTTGCACTAGTCTTGCTATCGGCCTGTTGGGTGGCCGTGTGACTGCAGTGCTCACCTGCCACCCCTCTGTCCTTCCAGAAACCAGTAAAGACAGCTCTGGCGCCAAGCCAGCCAGCAAGCGGCCCATGTCCTCTCCGGAAATGTAAGCAGGAAGTGCCTTTCAGGAACCTTCTGAGACTGGGGGTAGGCGGATCCTGTGGGAAGGAGCAGTGGAGAGTAGGGAGAGGGGGATGTTTAACTGGGTGTGACCCCGCTGGGTACCTGCCAGGATCCCCAAGGAGTCCTGCTCGATTTCCTGTCGGGACCCATGCTGACATTCTCTTTGCCTTTGCCTCCCGCCTTCGAAGGAAATCTGCTCCAAAGAAATCTAAGGCAGATGGTCAGTGAGAAGCAGCTGCCGGCACCTGGGCTCTTCTCCAGACCCCCCTCTGCTTCAGGATCGCCACCCGCCAGGGCCTGCCCATCCCTCCCGCCCGGCGCTCGCACTTCACCCTCAGAGCCACTGGCTGCTGTTCTCTCTCCCTTTCTCTCTCTCTGTTTTTAAAATAATCTCAAGAAAGCACATTTTACCATTGCTGTTGGGAGGAAGCGGAAGGCGGACATGGAAGAGCAGCAAGCATGTGAGAGCGCGGGGTGCCTTCCTCCCCTCTTGGGCCCAGCGCTGGGCCTTCGTTCAGCTGGGAGCTGAGCTAGAGTCTGGAGGCCCTCAAGGGAGGGATGGAGAAACTGAAAACCAAGACGATGGAAAGCACGCACCTCCGACGCCTGCACGCCTCATGCTGTTTGTCTCCCTCATGCTGGAGGGAGCAGCCAAGGCCTGGGGGGGCGGGCTTGGAGACCAAGGAGAGGCGCTCCCCCAGCCCTGTCCCCCGCCTCTGCTCCAAGAGGCTTTACAGGGCACCCGGGACTGGGTGTCTGTCTGCTATTTTATTTTGTTACTTTAGCATTTCCCGCCCCTCGGCTTATCCAACCCCGTCTCTGCCCTGCAGTCCCACTGGAAGCTGCCGCGTTTTCTCAAGAGGCCTTCGTCTCCCCTGCCACCTTCTTTTCCATTTAAAAAAGAGAAGAAAGAAAAAAGGGGGTGGAGAAGGAACCCTGAGGTGGCCTGAGCAGTGTTCTGTGAAAACCTCCTGACTCCCAGTTGGGGCACAGAGAAGCCCCCACCGAGCCTGGCCTCGGCCTCCTGGGGTCGGGGCTCAGGGCCACATCACCAACTGCTGCATTTGTTGTATTTTTTTTTTAAGTTGAAATTGATGAAGTTAACATTTTTTATTGTATTTTTAGCCTTAGTGTGTGGGGTTTTGTCCCTTTTTTTTTTGTTATTGTTAGCTGTGTACAGAATGTGTTTTTGTTTTTTTTTTTTTAGTTTTTTCTTCCTTGGCCAAGCCTTGGCAGGGATCTTCCTGGAGGAAAAGCTGGGAGCAACTGGGGCAGGAGAGGCCTGGAGTCTCCCCTGTGGGCCTGGTGTTTGCCACCCAGCCTGATTTCCTCTTGCTGGCCCCTGCCCTCTGCCCCTTCGCCTTTCCCGGGGCCTCTGGGACAAAGGAGGGTGAACTGTCGAGCCTCACTCCCCTGGGGTAACTGCTCCACACCTAGAGGCTTGAACTTACCAGTCTGCTGGAGCCTGAAACCAGGTTTCTGAGGAGGATGGCCTGAAGGTGGGGCTGCTGCCTGCTACCCAGTCCTGGGTTCACAGCGCTCTCCACGACCCCCAGGCTCGCTTGCCTGGCATGACCGGCTTAGGGCATCTGACACCTACAACCGCCACTTCCTGCAGGCCCCCCCCCCCCCAGCGGCAAAGCTGTAAGAAAGGGGGTGCATGATGGAGGGGAACTCAGCCTCAGAGGCAGCCTGGGAGGGCAAGTTGTGTGGTGTCACCGAGTCTATGAATTTGCAGTGCAGTCCCCAAGCTGGGCCCATCCTCCTAGGGCCAGACTTGGGGGGCTTGGGGCTCTGCTTGGAGTGGCTAGTGAGACAGCTTTTTGCCCCATGCCCAAGCTTTAGGTAAGGAGCAATGCTTGCAAGCAGGTCACACAGAAGGATTTAAAACGAGCAGCCAATCTTTTCAGACCCCCTATCTCTGCTCTGGAGACGCAGCTGTGGCTGGTGGGACCCCGGCCTCTGCAAACCCCCGCCCCCAGCCCATGCCCTCTGGGGCCTCTGGTTTGTTGTATTATAGTATATTTCGCTGTGGAAAATGTCATGTTTAGTCACCTTGGAGCCCCCTCGCCTGGCCCCATTGTTTTCCCCCCACCCTCTTCCCGAGCGCCCTTTGATTTCTCTTGTTTCTGAAAACAGTACACCCGTTCATCTATTGTAGAGTAACTCCCCGTGACTCAATATTACCATAGTGCGATGTCGTTTTGTGCTATTTTGAACAATTAAAAGACTTTTTTTGAAATAATCTGTGTTGTGCTGTCTGGGATTCCCACAGGACGAGGCTGGACATGGGAAGCTGGGCCCCCAAGCCTCAGTAAACCCTCTGGGAGCCTCTTGCTTGCAGGGCCTGCTGTGAGCAGGATTCTGCTTCCCAGTTGCTTCCCATGTTTCAGAGTTCTGCCAACTGTGGCCTCGGTCCTGAGCTTCAGTGCACTGGGACCAGGTCGCCCACAAAAGATCCCGTGGCAGCCAGGGTGCAGTGCACAGGACAAGGGCTCCCTGGGCAGCTGCTGCCTATTCTGTGTGGAGGCCAGATCACCTTCCCTCTTCTCAGACCAGAGGACAGGCCAGGGGCAAAGTCTTAGCAGGTCACCAGCTGCCAGTCCCCTTGGACAGTTGTGCAGGGCTGTTCCCACCGAAAGCTCACGGCTGCCAGGGTGTCAACTCTGCAGGACAGACCAGCGTTGCCCATGGGCTGCCTCCTGCCGGTGCTGCCGGAGTGACTCCTCTGGTCTGACTCCACGCATGTGAGCCAGGGCCCCAAAAGGGAACCAGCAGAACTTCTGTTGAACCAACTGACAGTCCCACTATTGGAGTGGGGTGGTATCACTAGGGTGGGTGGTGTAGCCAGTGTTAGATGGGAAGAATTACTGCTCAGTGCCAACCAGGCAGGAGGCCCAGAGAACCGGGGCAAGGCTGCCCGAGGACTGCAGCCTGGTCCCCGTGCTTGTGATAGGGACAGCTCGCCTGCCCCATTTCCCCTTCTTGGCAAGTCACTCTGGTACCAAAAGCCGCCTCCTCCATCTCTGCCTTGTGGGTGTGCTCGTGCTCGTGCAGTGTGGGCTTGTGGGCAGAAGGAAGGCCTGGACGATTCCACCTCACCCTGGGAAGCCTCGCAGAACGAGCTCCTCTTGGCTCGGGGACTCCACTGGGCTCACGGTGTCTCATAGCCTGTGCAGTCCTGTCAGTCTTGACACCAGAAGCCATGGCTCTGTCTTCCCCACCACAGAGCCCAGCCACCTCACGCCTCATGGGGGTGCCCAGGGATAGGACGACGCTGGCCGGCTGGGGTGGAGGGTCCATGGGGAGTGTCCCAGAAGGGAAGGGGCCGGTGCAAGTCCGTCTCGGGGGTTTCTTCCCACCCACCCGCCACTGTCCCCACGCTCACTTGTGTGGCACTCCGGAAGGCAAAGGCCACACCAGCAGTGTCTGGCGCTGATCCCAAAGTACTGGGCTTCAGTCCGAGCACCCCGATCCTCAGCCTCCTGGTGACAGGCCTGCTTAGGGAGAGGCGTGCCTGCCGGTCCTCACTTGGGGACTGGCCGAGGGCCCGTCCAGTGGACCCGGGGCCAGAGGATGCCCCCATAGGAACCTGGGAACCTTCCACATACCAAGGCTTGTCCTTAGCTAGGCCTGAGGGAGACAGAGTGCAGGGAAGGCAGGGGAAGGCCAGACCTGAAGGGATATGCCGTAGAGAATGACAGGCATCTGCAAGCGGGGGCAGGCAGACAGAAGCCCAGCTGGGCACAAAGCCAGGACCCCTCTAAGCCTGACGGAGGGTGGAGGGGATGCAGAGCAGCTACAGCACGCACCTACCTGCCGTCCAGGGAGGCCAGTCTTATTCCTGAGCATCGCAAAGAGGAATTGTTTGGCCTTGAGAGGGCCAACACGCAGCAGGAGCTCTGCCCACCAAGCAGCCATCGCCTGGAGGGAGGCTGCCACTGTGAGAGAGACCAGCACATTGCAGTGGGAGCCGTGGTACCTAGCCCTCTCCATGCCGCTCTGTCCCAGAGCTGCAGGGATGAGGCAGGGAGGCTCAGCTATGCGCCAGGCTACAATCCATCCTTCTGGAAGACAGAACGACTGACTCCGAGGTCCAAGTTTTCCCTGAGCCACACTGGGATCCCAGGGCCCTCAGGTATTCTGGCCCCTGGAAGGCCCCCCTCCACATAATTCTACCCTAGTTGGGGGAAGTAGGGGACAGATTGCCTAGCCAGGCAGTCACAGAGCCACAAAAACCAGATCTGGGCACTGGAAAATAGGCCTGGAGAACTTGGTGGGCAGAGAGGTCCCAGGATGCCCACTCTTACCTGCCTAGTTACTGTCTGGCCTTCCAGCCGCATTACTTGAGCGAAGGAGTCAGGTGGTGAGGAGATGCTTTGTTAGAGAAGACTTGCCTACCATGTGGGGGCACAGGTCAGAGGGGCCTCAGGGTTCAAGTGTTTCGGGCTGTTCCCTTTCCTGCTGCACCTGGGCCCCACGCCCTGCCCTGTCCCTCCCCTTCAGGGCCCCTCTCAAGTTGGGGAGAGGTGGCCTGAGGAGGAAAGATGGCACTGCATTCCCCCTTCTCCCTTCCCACCTGTCCCAGCCCATCCTGCCAGCTCACCCAGCACTTTCCATTTTGGGCAGAGGGCGATCAGCAGAGGCCATCGCGGGGCTCCACCGGACTCTGCGGCCCCGGAGTCGCGAGTGGGGGCGGAGCCGCGCGCCAGCCAAGTCCCGCCCCCGCCGCGGGCCCTGCCCCCGGGTCTTGAGGAACCTGGGGGGAGGGGTGGGTGGGGCGAGGCTGGGTCAGCTGAGGGACAGTCACGGGACCGGGATCTGCTCCCTCAGGCTTCCTGGAGGAGAGGGAAGGATAAGCGACGGTCTCCGAGTGTGGCAGGCCAGTGGTACTGGGCCCCTGGCGGGGCAGGGGGGACGGACGGGGAGGGTGTTGTCCTGGAGGGTCCCTGGGACGGTGGGATGAGTCCTGGGGCCAATCTCTGTCCGGAGGGCAGACCCACACAGGGATGGTGGGAATCCTGAGGGCTGACTCCCGAGGGCTGGGGGCCTAGGGGACACGAGTCAGGCAGCCCTGGGGTCCACTCGAGCCTGGGGTGACCTGGGGCACCAAGGAATCCATTGAGGGATCTGGGCCCGGGTCAGATGGGGAGGTTTGTGGGGAAGGTGCGCCACCACGTCTGAATTTCCCCAGGAAATGGAGAAGGAGAGAGAGACTCTGCAGGCCTGGAAGGAGCGTGTGGGGCAAGAGCTGGACCGGGTGGTGGCTTTCTGGTTGGAGCACTCCCATGACCAGGAGCACGGGTGCGCCTCGCCCTCCTGGTGCCCACGGCGGGGGTCCTTGCCCCTCCTGAATCCCCACCTCGCTCTCAGCTGAATCCGACTTGCATTTCCCACAGGGGCTTCTTCACATGCCTTGGCCGTGATGGCCAGGTGTATGATGACCTCAAGTATGTCTGGCTGCAGGGGAGGCAGGTAGGAGACATGCTCAGGCTTGCAGCTCTCCCAGGGGCAGAAGCCAAGTCCCGGTCGGCTCCACACTCTTCCCCCCACAACAGGGGCACAGAGGACTCCCCCTCACCCCAGCCCTGAGGGTTGTGCTGCTCACCACTTAAGCTGTGGTCCCTCCACTCCCCTACAGGTGTGGATGTATTGTCACCTGTACCGCAGGCTTGAGCGCTTCCGCCGCCCTGAGCTTCTGGATGCAGCTAGAGCGGGTGACCCCTCCCTGTCCCCATCTCCCCAGAGGCCCCTCCATGTTACTTAGCGCACGCGTGCCTAGTTCCTAGAGGGGTCTAGAAGCAGGGAAGGGTGGGGTATGCTCACAGGTAGGGAGGAAGGGGAGGTGGGGGGTGTCCTCACCCAAGTTCTAGCCTGCCAGCTTCCCAACCACCAGGTGGCGAATTTTTGCTGCATTCTGCCCGAGTGGCACCTCCTGCAAAGAAGTGTGCCTTTGTGCTGACAAGGGATGGCCGCCCGGTCAAGGTGCAGCGGACCATCTTCAGCGAGTGTTTCTACACCATGGCCATGAACGAGCTGTGGAGAGTGACAGGGGAAGCACGTTACCAGGTGCGTAGGAGGACGGCTGCCCTGAGAGTCTCCATGCCCTCGCCTGTGCTGGGCAGTGCTGTCCCCTAGGTCCTGTCTGCAGGCTGGGTCTGTCGTCCACCACAGTCCTTCCTCTCAGCCTGCACAGCCTAGGGTCATCCCTGGCCCTTGTTGTGCTGTATTGTCACTGTTTGTCTACGGGTGATTCCCCAAGGCCCACACCCACCCACAGGGGTCCTGGGCACAGAGATGCTACTAAACCAAACTTGGGTCTGATTGCCCACTCGCAGTAAAGCCCATCTACTAATACCGGGTTGTGGTGAAGGGAAGTACAGCGTTTATTGCAGGTGCCAAGCAAGGAAAACGGGCAGCTCATGCTCAAAAGACCTGAACTCCTGGATGTCCTTCAGGGAAGAGTTTTAAAAAACAGTGTTAGGAAGAGAGTCACTGTGTCTGTGATCGGCTCATGCACAATTCTCTGATTGGTTGGTAATAAGGTAACAGGGTGATGTTTCAGAATCTCAATCATCAACCTTCTGGCTCTAACCAGTCTGAGGTCAAGGAGCTGGTGGTCAGCACGCAGTTATCTTCTTCCACCTGGTGGGGGTTTCAGTACATGCAAAACAACTCAAGGATATGGCTCAGAATATTGCCTCTAGCCCTTGGGGAGGAACTAAATTAAAGGTCCTTGACTTTCTTTAATGGCTAAATTATGATTCTTTTGTCTTGCTTGACTGTTTTCCTTTGTGTCTAGATCTTCTCACTTCTCTGATTAAATGTGCTTTTTGGAACTTGGGAGAGGCCTAGAAGGCTAAAGCCTTTCTACAAACAAGACACAGGAGACAAGTGGTCTATTCCCAGAAAGGCCCTGCAGGGCCCTGCTCAGTTTCTGAGGGACTAATGTGTGCTTGGCCCTGGATGGGAGGGGGCTGCTCCCTCCTCCCTGGGCCCCCTTTTGCTTTCAAACCTGACCTCGAGGCCTGGGAGTGGTCTGCATCCCCAGACTGGAAGCCCCTGAGGCAGGGTAGGGCAGGCCCAACCTGCCCCAAGGATCTAACCCAGGCCCAGGCCCAGAGTTGGCCTTGGTGAAGGTGTCCTATGAATGGGTGGGGAGAGATGGCTCACCCACCCCAGGGTCAAGCCCTGGGGGCCCAGCAGGTCAGGACCTGGGGGCCCAGGCTGGGTGGGATGCAGCCTCAGTCTGGACCTCCCCTCCCCAACCCCCAGAGTGAAGCAGTGGAGATGATGGATCAGATCATACACTGGGTGCGTGAGGACCCTTCTGGGTTGGGCCGGCCCCAGCTCCCTGGGGCCCCGGCCACGGAGTCCATGGCGGTGCCCATGATGCTGCTCAACCTGGTGGACCAGCTCGGGGAGGAGGACGAGGAGCTGGCGGGCAAATATGCAGAGCTGGGGGACTGGTGCGCTCAGAGGGTCCTGCAGCACGTCCAGGTGGGGGCTGGAGGCTGATACAAGCTGCCTGACAGGGCCTGGGGAGCTGGGGGCAGGGCGACCCCTCCTCTGCCCACATCCACCCTGCACTGGGCCCCGATGGGCCCCTTTACAGACAGGGAAACTTGGGGAGGCTCCGCCGGGGTGAGGTGTGGCCAAGGACCCTCAAGAAGGTGGAGGAGGGCCCCGGGGGAGCCGGGTGCGGTGAGGGCAGGAGGGTGGGTGCCAGGGCCCCACGAAGCAAGAAATGCGGCCAGACCCAAGTTTGTCCCAGGCCTCTGTGGTTCAGCCCAGTCTGCCCAATCTCTGTCCATGTTCAATGTTTTGCCCTTTTCACATCAGGGGGCCGAGGCTCAAAGCAAGGATTAGAACTGGCCCAGACCCTTGGGAGTGAATTGGCTCCACCTCAAATGCCCCTCTGAGCCAGGCCCCACAAGCCTGAAGATCCGGGAGGGAGGGGGTGGGGGAGGGGAAGAGGCATCTTTCTGGTGGGATGATGGAACTAGGTGGGGCAAGGGAGGGTAGGTGCTGAAGGCAGAACTACTTTCTACTGCTTCCTTGGCAGAGGGATGGACAGGCTGTGCTGGAGCATGTGTCTGAGGATGGGGAGGAACTTTCTGGCTGCTTGGGGAGACACCAGAACCCAGGTGAGGGGCAGGGTGGGCTGGGAGGCCACCCAGGAAGAAGGGAGCACTCCGCCTTGGGTTCTGGGCTTCAGATGTAGGCAGTGCCTGGGGACTGCTTTCCTCCCTCCATCTGCTGCCCACAGAGGGGCAGGCAGAGAAGGGGGGACAGTCCTCTCATGCTGGAGTGTTAGCAGCAGGAGAGCGACTCTGGGACAGACTTGGGAGGGCAAGCTCTCTGCAGGAGAGTGGCAGTCAGACTGGGGAGCTCAGAGCAGCCCCCACTGCTAGGCAGATAGGAAGGGAGCCAGCGGTCAGAACGAGGGCTCAAGCGCCCCCACCTGGGGGAGGACCACCGCCGGCCTCACTCCAAGTCCTCACCAGGCCACGCCCTGGAAGCCGGCTGGTTCCTGCTCCGCCATACCCACCGAAGAGGGGACCCCGCGCTCCGAGCCCACATTATCGACAAGTTCCTATTGTTGCCTTTCCGCTCTGGATGGGACCCTGAGCATGGAGGCCTCTTCTCCTTCCAGGATGCTGACGGCCTCTGCCCCACCCAGGTGGGAATGGTGCTAAGGCTCTCTGGCCTGGGAGGTGGGTGCTGTCATCACTCATTTCACAGAGGGGGAACCAGGGCTCAGAGTAGTGAACTTGCCCAGTATGACCCCAGGGGCAAGTCTTGGCTTCTGTGCTAGTGGTCCTCGACCTCGTGCACACAGGGAGGCCGCGAGGGAGCACAGCCAACAACGCTGATGTGGAGACGTGCGTCCCTTGACCTTTGAAAGGCTCTCCAAGTGATCGTAAGGCCCCAGCAGTGGGAGCAGACTTGCTCCCTGTGTCTTTTGTCTCTGATTGCGCCTTGGTCCTGCTGAGCTCTGCAGAGGGTGGCTGATGCTGCCACTGACAGGGGCTGAGTGACCAAGGGGCCTTAGACAGACTGATGAGACAGACAGGGTTCTGATTCCAGGGCTAAAGTGGAGCCCACCCCATCCTGGCCCTTGGAAGGGGCTACTTGGGCTGTATCTGGGTCAGGAGGCTGGTCCCACTCTGAAGGGCGCTTACAACTCCCAGAGATGTGCAGCCTGTTCTTCAGCTCCATGTGCTTGGGCTGGATGGAGTCTGAGCCGGGACCTGAATGCAGGAGGTGCCTTTCCTTCCAAGAGGGGTGGTGGAGGGCGGGACCCTGGGCTCTCAGCTGCCCACCTCTGCTCTGCCTGCAGCTAGAGTGGGCCATGAAGCTCTGGTGGCCACACAGTGAGGCCATGATTGCCTTCCTCATGGGCTACAGTGACGGCGGGGACCCCACCTTGCTGCACGTGTTCTACCAGGTAGCCGAGTACACCTTCCGCCAGGTATGTGCTGCTTCCCGGCCCACGGCCCTCTGTGGGCTCAGTGGGGGTGGGAGGAGATAGCAGACGGCCACTCCTCCCCAAGCAGGCTGGGGCCAGACTTTCTCCGACGTGGTCCCTCAGCAGGTCTAAGAGTTCCTGAAGGCCCCAGCCCTGCTGCCCTCTGTTCAGTCAACAGAGTGGCCCCTGCCCCACTGGACTCATATTTTGGTGGCAGTGGTGGTGGTGGTAGGACTGACCATAAAGAGGTAAACAAGGAAACACATACATGGTGATGAGAACTCTGGAAAATAAAGCAAGGTCAGGGGACTGGGGGGCCAGCGGGAGGGGGAAAAGGTGGAAGGGGTGCTCTGCACAGAGGAGTCACCTGTCGGACCTTGGCATTCCTTGGTCCTAGGACTTTGGGAGGGAAGGCTGGAGGGCACCAGGTGAAGGCAGGGAGACGGGACTGTGGCTGTCATCCTGGCCAGTGAGTGGGGGGCCTGGCCTGGGGTGGGCATGGCAGTGGGCACAGGGCTCAGAGCCTGGTCAAGCAGGAGAGGTCTGGGCTGGCCACAATTGTTTGGGCATCGTAAGAATATAGTTGATACTGCAAGCCATGAGGCAAGGTGAGCTTTGAGGGTTCAGAAGGAAAAGAGAGGAAGGAATAGGAGGGCCCAGCAAAGGAGACAAGACCCAGCTGTGAGGTAGGGAGGAAGCTAGGCCCCCCCTCTCCACCCCAGGGGACCGAAGTGCTAAGAGCAGAGTGATGAGCTGTACCAGCTGCTCCCGAGGGGCACCTCGGGTGCTGAGCCTGATGGTGAATGAATGAAGATCCCTGATGTGTTTCTCAAGCCACAACTCACTCCATTAGTAAATCGCAGACAGGAGGGATTATAACAGGTGGTCTCATTCTGGGGTCCATGAGTTTTGAAACCTGGGAGAAAATTACATCGTTATTTGCACTAACCTCTAACTGAAATTCAGCTTTTGCTTCTGCTATGAATGAAAGCAGGAAACCACAGCCGTGCTAGCAGAGGCTGACTTTGTCACCAATAGAAATCCCAAGTGTGGAAAAAAAACAAAAAAAGAAATCCCAAATGTGTTCATGTTACGTTTGCACACACTCATCACTACTCCCAAACCTACGCATCATGAGGCCCACGGCGATACGTCTTAGTACTGAATGCATACATAAAGAACGTGTGTTCAAGGCCATCAGTTTTAACTGCATAAAGTGAAATTTAAGGAATACATTTTAAAGAAAGAGCGATGGCATTGAACAATTTCAGAAGCTTAAATCAACAGGTGAATCATTACGCACTAATCATAACAGAATACGAAAAGCAAAAATTCAGACATCCATGGAATGACTGGACAGGAAAACAGTGAAATCCTTTGTTATCTTCCTGTGTCAGATCAAGTAATTGAAAAATAAGGACACAAACCATGTCACTAGAAAGATAGAATGAAGAGATAAGGAACTAGTTTTACCCCCTCTGAAGCAGAATACACCAACTCACAGGTCCCAATTTAAAAAGACATTTTGATAATGGACTTCAATGTCATTGATTTCTTCTATGATCCTTCTGAGAAGGGGTTCCACTGAAGTCTCTATCAGGGGAGGAAAGAGAAGGGCCTAGGCCAGGGCTCTGAACTTCTGGAAGGAGCTGACAAGCCTCCAGGGGACAGGTGCCTGATGGGATGTGGGCTGGAGAGAAGAAAGGCATTTAGAATGAGTCTGCAGAGCTGCTGGGCAAGGGTAGGCTTCAGGTGGCTCCGAGGGAGCCAGATGTGTGTTTGTGACGAGCTCATCTACTGAAGCAGGGAACAGGAGCTCTAAGGGAGCAACTTGCTACAAAGGTCCATGACAGGTCAGCACTTCCACCAGGGTTCTCTTTCTTTCTTTAAATGAATTTTATTGAAGTACAATTTATATACACTAAAATGTATCCATTGTAAGTGTTCAGTTCACTGAGGTATAACGATGCATATAACTGTAACCACCAGCACAATCAAGATAGGGAACTTTTCTATCATCTCCAAGCAGGTTCTTTTTACTCTATCTTGCAATGTTTCATTTCACAGCCTGTGGCCCCTTTCCCAAGTGGATAATCTAGGTGCAGACTCCCACCCCACTGCTGAAAAAGGAAAAGGGAAAGCCCCTCGCTTCCATCTTTGTCCAGGACGCGGGATCTCGTTTAAGAGCACTGATTCTGGAGCCATGTTACCTGGGGTCTGCCAGGGCTCTGATCCCGGGGTAGCGACTTAGTGGGGACGGTGAACGCCCCTTCCCCAGGCCTGTGGCATCTGGGCGGCTCCTGCAGGCGCTACCTGTCACTGCCTCCTTGTGATTGCAGTTTCGCGATCCTGAGTATGGGGAATGGTTTGGCTACCTGAACCGAGAAGGGAAGGTCGCCCTCACTATCAAGGGGGGTCCTTTCAAAGGTGAGTGGGGGACAGGGCGGGGTCGCAGGGGATCGGCTGCCCCCAGCCCAGCCAACCTGCCTCTCCCCTCAGGCTGCTTCCATGTGCCGCGGTGTCTCGCCATGTGCGAGGAGATGCTGAGCGCCCTGCTGAGCCGCCCTGCTCTGGCCCCGGCCCGCCCGGTCCCTGACCCCGCCCGCCGAGGCGCAGAATAAAGCTGAGCCTGCTCCACTGCCCGTGTGCGAGTGTCTGTGGGGTCGCGGAAGGGGAGCAACCGCTCCGCTGGCTAGACGGCACCTGCTCGCCGGGACAGTGGCAGGTCCCGCGCGCTGGACCCTCCCACCCTGCAAATAGGCCCGCCCCGCGCCGAGGCCTGCCCGGCCATTGGCCCGCCCTGCCCCGGCCCGCCCCGCCGAGAGGCCCCACCCCTCCCTTGGCCCGGCCTGCACATTGGCCGAGCGGCCGGGAAGGCGGGTCCGGCGGCGCGCACTTCCGGC
This sequence comes from Camelus ferus, assembly GCF_009834535.1. NCBI lineage: Eukaryota > Metazoa > Chordata > Mammalia > Artiodactyla > Camelidae > Camelus > Camelus ferus. The sequence goes on along the minus strand of NC_045732.1, from coordinate 77,613,555 downwards.
CGGTGGCCGGGCCCGGCACGCACCGCCCCTTCCGCCACCGCCCCCGCGATCCCGGACCCAGCTCCAGCCCCAGCCGTGGCCTGGCAGCCCCGGCGTCGCTTCGCAGCGCGGCGGCAGCTGACTCCGCGTTCACGACCCGCTGGGAGCCGCGAGCCCTGCCGCCGTTATGAACATCCGCAATGCGAGGGTGAGGAGCCGGGGCCGGAGCCTGTCCGCGCCGCGTGAGAGCGGAGCCCGGTGGCCGCGTGCACATGGGCCCGGCCGAGCCCCGGGCCAGTCGCCCTGCGCGCCTGCGACTGCCCCGCGCGGAAAAGAGAAGGCCACCCTCCCCGTGCGGCTGGACCTACCTGAAGAGGAGGCTGGGGGAGCTGGGGACGCAGGGCAGGGGCTGCGAACCCCTTCTTTGCGGGATGTCGGGGCTCAGTTGGCTTGTGTCCGGCAGCTTCCTGGCGCTCACGTTCGTTCCTGGAACAGTTTTTGCACAGCGGCTGTGGGTCAGGCCTGTGCAGAGACAGATAGTCACAGCACCCGCCCAGCCCTGCGGGGGGAGGGGTCAGTGATTAGACAGACAGTGAGCAGGGTTCTAGCACGACTGAGGCCTACTTAGTCACCACTGCCCCTAGCCTGACTGCATTCCACTGTCCTCCTCCCCCCGCAGCCAGAAGACCTGATGAACATGCAGCACTGCAACCTCTTGTGCTTGCCGGAGAACTACCAGATGAAATACTACTTCTACCATGGCCTTTCCTGGCCCCAGGTGGGCAGCTTTTGACTTTGGGGATGGGGGAAACAAAGCCAAGGCAATTCCAGCCTGGGTCGGCTTGGGAGGAGTAGGCCGACCAGGTCTGGAAGGAATAAGCCAGATCGTAAAGAGCCCAGAGGAGCGCATGGATGAAAGAGACCCTGAGTGTTTTCAGCTGGGGTGGTGCGGGGGTGGAAACGAGGTGCCTGAAGAGGGGCGAAGAACAGGGCCAAGTCAGAGGCAGGATTCCACCTGCATCTGTCCTCTGCTGGGCACAGTGTGGTGTGGGGAAACCAAACCACTTGGCCCAGTGGTCAGGAGCTGTCACTGAACTCACCACTCGATGGGTTCTATCTGTCATGCACACGGTGAGAGGCAGGTGCCCGGGCCGGTTATCCCCTAAGGGCTCCTCCAGCTCGGGCCAGAAGCTGTTTTCTGACTTCTCTTTCCTCCGTGTCACCCAGCTCTCTTACATCGCTGAGGATGAGAACGGGAAGATTGTGGGGTACGTCCTGGCCAAAATGTGAGTCACCAAGGAGGGAGAGACAAGCCTGGTGCCTGAGCTGGGGCCAGCGGGTGGGAGTAGGGGTACTTTGGAGGAGGGGCATGTACCCCGCGTGTGTCTGATGGATGCTGCCTGGGTTGGGTTTTTCTTTTTAATTAGCTAGTAGACTGTTCTTTAGCTTTACAGAAAAACTGAGCAGCAAGTAGAGTTCCCATACAACCCTTCCAGTCTTTTCCCTAGTGTCCTCTCGTTAACATCTTGTGATACACTTGTTACAAATGATGGACCAATATTGCTCCGTTATTATCAGAGTCCACAGTTGACATTAATTAAGTTTCACTCTTTGAGTTCTACCTTCTAGAGACAAATGTGGAACAACGTGTACCCACTACTGTGGTATCACACAGAGCAGTTTCACTGCCCTGAAAATCATCCGTTCATCCCTCCCTCCTCTCCAACCCCTGGTAAACATGGATCTCTTTACCGTCTCCATAGTTTTACCTTTTCCAGAATCATACAATGTGTGGCTATTTCAGACTGGCTTTCACTTAGTCATATGCATTGAAGTTTCCTCCATGTCTGTTCAGGGCTCTGTAGCTCATTGCTTTTTAGCACTGAACAGTATTCCACTGACACTGCGCTTGTCTTTTGGCTGCTGCCTGGGGTTTGGGGGGGGATAGTGTCCCAGCTCTCCCCCACTCTGGGTCTAGGGGCACTTTGGGGTTCCTTCCTAGCCTCTCTCCTGTCTTCTCGCTCTAGGGAAGAGGACCCCGATGACGTGCCCCACGGACATATCACTTCCCTGGTGCGTAGGGCCCCCCGTGCTTGGGGTGGGGGCATGGAGCCGAAGTTAGTTGGTGCGGCCCCTTGAGGTCCCACCTTTCTCCCACCAGGCTGTGAAGCGTTCCCACCGGCGCCTCGGCCTGGCTCAGAAGCTGATGGACCAGGCCTCCCGAGCCATGATAGAGAACTTCAATGCCAAATACGTCTCCCTGCATGTCAGGAAGAGGTGGAAGCCAGGGCTGAGGGCAAGGGAGGTGGCGGGGCGGGAGACACTGTCTTGATGTGGGTCCTGGGGTGCTTTGACTTTCAGAGAAGAGTGGGAAGTGGGATTAGTGCAAGTCTGTGCAGCTCAGCAGTGCCTTATTCCCCTGCAGTAACCGGGCCGCCCTGCACCTCTATTCCAACACCCTCAACTTTCAGTAAGTAGATCTAGCTTTTTCTAATGGAGTGGTATGGTCCCAGGTCTGACTTATCCAGTGGCTGAGATGACCTGAGCTGCCTTCCAGGCAGGGGGGCGAGGGGGGCGGTGGGCAGCCAGAGGAAAGACTTGGATTTGGCCAAGATGGGAGCAGGCCATGGACTCCACACGCTGCCAGGATGCCTCCCCCACTCTCAGTGGCAGCAGCACTTGCCTGCTGCAGTTGTGATTCAGGAGGACATCTGGTGCTTTTTGTCGGGTGGAAGAAAAGTTGCTTGATGCTGGTGGGGCCAGGTGAAGGGGGCAGCATGGTGAAGAGCGAGCACACAGGCTTTTCAGCGAAAGTTTGGGAGTAGAGATGAGGGCCCAGGACATGGGCAGAAACCGAGGACTGCAAGTGACCAGGCACCTAGAATCATCTGAGCAGGACCAGAAAAAAGAAAGATGTGGTTCTATAGAAACCTAAGCACATCCAGGCAGGAAGGGCTGCTGGCAAGAGCCCCAGAGGGGTCTAGAGCCCAGGGTGTCCTAGTGGATAAGTGCAGGCCTCCCCAGGGATGTGGGAGTCACTGTGTGCCCCACACAGGACAGAGAGCCTGGCAGGGAACTGAGATGCCCAGGACGTGGTGGCAAGAGCCACTGGAAAGTGAGGCTGGGTGGGCTGTCTATGGAGGGCCCACTGAGACAGCACTCAGCTTCAGTTCGGTGGGGGATGAGGAAGGACTGCAGGAAGGCAAGTGGCCTCCAGACTGGGCATTTGAGGAAGGATCTTTGACCCGGATGTAGATGCCTCTGGTGGTCAATTCCTTGGTCTTAGGGCAGGCAGGCCTCTCTAGGCTGACCAGTCCAGCTCCCCTTCCAGTGGCAGGGTGCCCAAGCCTGCACACACCCCTCTCAGCGCAGGCTTGGCCCCTGAGCTGCTGGTGCTGGGGGCCACGCTGCCCGGTAATGATGGCCAAGAACAGGGGCCCCAGACCACTCTCCCATCTAGGCATGGGAGTCAGCCCTGCACGCTCGGTCAGTGATAGGGAGCAGAGCAGGGAGGGAAGGACTGCTGAATTCAGGGCTTCAGCTCACAGGAAACCACAGAAACAGATCCTTGGTAGCCAGGTTAGGGATACTGGATGGTGGCAGGATGGGGCAGTATGGGGAGAGCTGAATGCTACTTACTGTTGGAGAAAGCACAGGGAAGGCTACATTGGAAATGTCTCCCAAAGGGCCCTTCGAGGGGTGGTGGTGGAGGGGATGACACCCTGCCCCATTAGCATATGATGCCAGACGGTGGAGGGGAATTTGCCCTCTGATTTGGGTTGCCCTCCTCTTCACTCCCTGCCCCCAGGATCAGTGAGGTGGAGCCCAAATACTACGCAGACGGGGAGGATGCATACGCGATGAAGCGGGATCTCACCCAGATGGCTGATGAGGTAAGAGCCCCATGGGGCCAGGGCCGCAGTCCTCGCAGACAAAGAAAAACAAGTCAAGCAGGGGCGGCCCTGAGACAGTTGGAGGCCCACGATGGCTGGAGGAGAGATGGACGAGGTGCCAGCCCTGGCGGCTGTGTGACCAGGAGTCACGGCCCTCTCCCCTCAGCTTCCTTAGCTGCCTGGTGGGGAGCTGGACCTTAGTAGGGCTATAAAGGCAGCCGTAGGCCCAAGGTTCCTTTGTCTGAGGCGTGATGTGAGAGGTGGGAGGAGGCCCCTGGATGTGCTGAGAGGCAGGACCCGAGGACGGCCAGGGCCTGCTCCAAGGCTCAGGGCTCAGATAAAGCCAGGCTGAAGAGAAAGTCAAGGTTCTGCCCAAGGCTCCTCAGGGGCCCCAGCCCGTGAGGGAGTCTTGGGCACCTGCCCTTTCCAGGAGAGGCCGCACCAAGACTCAGACTAGGTCTCCTGACTCAGTCCTGGGTTTCCTGACCCGGGCCTTGCCACCTCTCCTCTTGCCCCTGGCCCCAGCCAGCAACAAGGCAAAGGCGGTGGGAGAGGCCTTCGTGGTCTAGAAATTTAGGCCCTGTCTCCTTCCTCCCGCCTCCCCCTGGGTTCCTGGCTGCAGCTGAGGCGGCACCTGGAGCTGAAAGAGAAGGGCAGGCACGTGGTGCTGGGCTCCATCGAGAACAAGGTGGAGAGCAGGGGCAATTCACTTCCAAGCTCCGGAGAGGCCTGTCGTGAGGAAAAGGGCCTGGCTGCTGAGGATAGCGGCGGTGACAGCAAGGACCTCAGCGAGGTCAGCGAGACCACAGAGAGCACCGATGTCAAGGACAGCTCAGAGGCCTCTGACTCAGCCTCCTAGAGCCTGCCTGTGCTCTTCTCCCTGCCCTGGCCTGCCCATTCCGTCCTCCACCTGGAAGGCTTTCACAATAAACTTCACCCAGTGGCCTTGGGGAGTTTGTGTGTGCTAGTGTACACATTTTTGGGGGTATGTGTGTGTGTCTGGCCCTTCTGCGTCCCTCTGGGTGTAGACCTCATAGCCTTTTGGCACAATGTGTCCTGCCAAGCCCACCTAGAAGGGAAGAGCTTTGTCAAGTGTGATGGCTTCTAGCCGTCTTCGGGTCCCCAGGGAAGGAGACCCTGGCACTCTGGGGCCTTCAGAGTCCTGCTCTGCTGCCGCCTTGCTAGGTTCCAGATGCGTCAGTCCAGCTGCCCATTGGGCTTACCTCCCAATGTCCTGTCTCAGGAATGGCCCAACCAGCTACCCAGCTGCTCAAGCCCTGGCAACTGTCCCTGATTCTTCCCTTCCCTGCCAACCAAAAGGTCAGCGAACCCTGTGTGTTAGACCACCATAACACCCCTTGAATCTACTCCCTAAACGAAGCCTTTGTTTGAAAATAATTAGTGGACTTTATTTCTGGTAGTTTTAGATTTACAGAACTGAGCGGATAGAGTTCTTATGGACCGCTCTCCTCATGTTCCCCCGTTATTAACATTTTGCATTAAGTGCTACATTTGTTAAAATTGAGCCAATATTTATACGTTAACTACAGTCCAGAGTTTACATTTCCCAGTTGTGCACTCTGGGTTTTGACAAATGCATGATGTAATTTCATGTAGAATATAGGTCCTCTGTTTTTCATAGCTTCCACTGTAACTCGAAAATTTGCTCCTGTGCCTTTCTTCCCTGCCATTCCCTCTAGCTGCAGTGCCATTGTTTGCAGCTCCTCATCCCTGGGCGGGCTCTGCCTGGGCCGCCCACCTCCCAGCGGAGTTGAGCACCCCTTAGCTGTCACTGTACCTTATGCCCCTGCTCCCCTGCTAGGCTGAATAATTCGCCACCGGGGTGAGCTCGGCTTTCTCGCTGGCTGGCGTATGGCACGTGACTAACAGGCAGCCGGGGAAGTCGAGACTAGTAGCCTGGTCCGGGAACCGAAAGATGCGCCTGCGCACGGCTGCTCGCTCGCTGGCTGCGGGTGGGGGAGGAAGGCTGTATCCTGATTGGCTCAAGGCATAGCCTTGCCCCGCCGTCTGCGCGGGGAGTCAGTCTTCCAGTTCGCAAGCCGCGGCGGGCTTCGTTCCCAGGCTCTGATTGGTCCGGCGGCCGGGCTCCGCGCGGCGGAAGTGCATGCGCATTACCTCGGCCGCGCCCCGGCGCCGGTGGGAGGGAGAGGGCGGAGGCTCCCACGGCGCCCTGCGGCATCCACCTTCCGTCCTACCCAGTCAGGCCCGCCTTCTGCTCTCCTGGCCGTGCATCCTGGGCGGGCACGCTGACGCTCGGCCGCCCCCCGGCGGTTGGGCTTCCTGGGCGGAGGTGGGAGCTGCGGCGTGGGTGGAGGGCAGAGAAGGGAAGCCGCAGGCTCTTGGGGCCCAGCACTTCCTCCGCCTCTGCAGGACCCGCCTCTGGGAGGGGCTGCTTCAACGCCGAGGTGCCGAACCGAGGCTGGGAGGCTGAGGGTGGGAAAAGCTGGAACCCGTCCTCCAGCTGTGTGGCTGAGGGTGGGCTCCTGGGGCGTCTCCCCAGTGGATGAACCTATACACAGAGGTGCACAGCCTTGACCCCTGAAGCCCGCATTGTGAAACTTCTCCTGGAAAGCTGACTTGTGGGAAAATAGGAGGGGCCTCACAGTACCTTAATGTGGGACTCTAACTGCCCAATTCTTGCTTTCATCTGACAGGGACGGCTGTTAACAGTCTCCCCGTCGACCTCATCGCCCCCTGGTCCATCCTCCTCGTAGCAGACCCGACTACGTCAGCCCTGCGGTCAACCCTCAGGACTGAATGTTCACTCCACTCGTCGACAAGTTTAGCAAGGTCCCGCAGATCTGGTCCTCCCCTTCTGCGCGATAATGATAATGGGTTTTGGGATTCTTTGAAGGGGAACAACAGAGCTGAGGATGCAGCAAGCAGTAGGGCCTTAAATGCCAAACTAGCCTCCTAAAAGCCAGGGCTAGTTAGTTACTCAAGGCTTTACAGCGTGGTTGAGTGGGAGCATCGCGTGAGTATTTCTGGAGCCTTAAAGTAAAAGGACAGAGGAGAGCACTTGAAGGTAGGGGCCGATGCCAGTTCAACAGCAGTTTCCTGTGGGCTTGAGCCCTGTGCTTCGCACTGCTGGATGGGGGAGGGACTTTGGGGGACCAGTCAGGGCTCAGATGGAGGGTAGGGGGCAAAGGTTGTTGGGGTTAGTGGAGGTGGGGCATGCGTTCCTGCTGGGGTTGGGCCAGCTCCCAGGCCCTCTAGCCCCAGGCCCCCTGGACACATTGCATCTTAAAGAAGGGCCTTAGTACTCAGGGCGGGGGTGGGGAGGGCAGGGAGCTGAGGAGGTATGTTTTCCCTTTCTGGGCAAGAGAATTGCTCACAGTTGAAAGCCAGGAAGTACCTGCACAGACTCCCCTTCCTCCCAGAGCAGCAGGTCGGGGTCACGTGTGCCCACATTTGTACAGAGGCTGACTTTGACATCCATGCACACACATGTCTGGACCCCTTGTACTAGTGTCTACAGACCTGCTTTCCCCGGGCACAAGCCTGGAGCCTGCCTTCGCCCCTCACTTGCCATTTATGCCCCAGGGATTTCCTTCCCACCCAACTGAAGACAGTCATCTAGTCTGGCTTGTCACCTGCTGCCTGCATTCGGCCTCCCCAGGATACTGGAGAAACACTGTTGCCCTGTGACTTAGAGTTGGTAGAGAGAGGTGAAGGAAAACTCCAGCACCCCTGGATAAGGGAGGCCCCAAGGTGCCCCCAGGCTCAGGAAGGCCTTGCTCTGAGGGAGCAGGAAGAGGGCCACCCCTCCCCAGCCCCGCAGGCTAGGACAGGGCAGGTGCAAGCTGCAGGGGAAAGCAGAGTCTCTTCCGGCAGCCGGAAGTGGTAACCACCTATGGGGAAACGAGGCTTGTTCCTCCCGGGTTGAGCAGAAGGGGAACCTTAGCCCAACCCTGCTCTCTGCCCCCCACCCCCACCCCTCAAGGGAGCCTGGAGGGAACAAGGGCTGAGGTTCTGTTCTCTGGTACTGACCTTCCTTCCCAGCTAGCTCTCCCTCCCAACTCCTTCTGTTTCTCTCTCGGGGCTGTGACTTGGGGAGGGTGGGCCCATCTGATGTCCTGGTGGGCCTGTGGGAAGCAGTTGACCAGGGCCTGGAGCAGCTATGGTGTAACTGCTTACTGGCATTGACGGCCAGTGGCCATGATGTGAAAAGTGCAGTCTGGCAGTGGTCACCAGACAGCCTCCTGGAAGTTGGGGGGAATGGCAGCCAGAGGGTGCCAGTGTGCTGGGCACCTTGGGGCTCTCACACTGGCCCTGGCTGCTTCGCAGTCGAACTTAGGGCACAAGGCCTCCCAGGTGTGCACCCAGGGGGAGGGGGCGGCAAGGCCGGGCTACAGTGGGAACCCCCGCCCCCCGCCTCGCCCCCACCCCGCCCCCACCCCCAGACCCTCGCAGGAGGTGCCAGGCCTGGGCCGCCCCGCCCCGGGAGCCGCGCTGGGGGCGGGGCGGGGCGTGGCGTGGCGGGGCCGGCGCAGGGTGCTGGCTGCCGGGGGCCCCAGGTCCGGGCGCCTGGCCCGCTCGCGGCCGCGTGGGAGCAGTGGGGCTCGACGGCGCGGCCGTCCGGCCGCCATGGCCGCGCACGGGAAGTTGCGCCGGGAGCGAGGGCTGCAGGCCGAGTATGAGACGCAAGTCAAAGGTGAGAGGGCGCTGGACACTCCCGGCCCGGTCCCCTGCGGAGACCCCGAAGGTCCTGGGGGAGCCCGAAAAGTCCTGAGCGTCGGCCCAGGGCCCGCTGCGCTCCCCCAGGGACCTCCAGAGGGGGTTGGGGAAGGGAACCCGAGCCCCCTACCTGCTTCTTCACGCCTCTTTGGCCTCAGCGGCCTGCTGTTCCCCCTCCCTCCCTCCCTCCCTCCTTTCCTCCCTCCCTTCCTCCCTCCCTTCCTATGGTAGTTCTGCCCTCCTTGGTTCTCCGTGCCCCTCACCTAAGGAGCCCCAAGAAGGAAAGGGGGCACCAAGGTGCACCCCAGAAAGTGGCATTCTAGCCACAGTGAGATCAAACATCTTGACTTTGCTGAGGGGAGCCGAGGAAGATGTCCGAGTACCTAGGTGGATGGATTAGTGATGGTTTTCCCCTAAAACCGCTCCAGCCCCTGTAGCCCAGGCCCTTTTCCCTCCCTTGGGCACTGAGGTGGCTACAAGTTGAAGCCTGCTGTCTCTGGGTCAAGCTGGCACGGGGAGACTTGGCCTGAGAGAGGCAACAGGGCCAGCTTTGGGCCTTTTCGGAGTAGAACTCTTTGGGTTCTGATAAACACGCTGTGCAAATCACATGCAAATCAGCTTTGCAAACTCTTAGTCAACAGCTTCTACAAGAGTCACTCAGGGTGACTCTTGCAAAGGGAAGAAGCTTTCTGGCGTCTTCAGATGTGCGACCCCATATATCACTTTCGGTCGCTCAGTTTTACTGATGAAGGAAAGTGAAGCTCAGAGAGGAGCCGTGACTTGCTCATGGTCGCACAGCACTATATATAGCTCCTAGAAAGTAGAATGAAATGACCCTCGAATTTCCTTCCAATCCAGAGATGCAGGTTCCAACATTATTAGTCAGTATGAGCAATTTACACCAAAGTACGCTCAAGTCCTCCCCGTCTGGGACGGTGGCCCGCTGCCCAGAGCCAGCTTGAGGTGACTTTGTGTGGGGTGAGCCGGCGCTCCAAGCCTTGCCTACTTCTTTTCTCAGATGAAGAGAATGGTCCCCTGTTCTGCTTCCCCCAAATGTATTGAGGCTGAAGGACTTTGGAAACTTCAGTCAGCATAGATACGAGGCCATTCATTCACATGGAAAATTGGGGTTTTGAGCAAGGATGTCTTTCAGATGTTCCTTGCCTGCTCTGGGTCTTCAATGATTTTAGCTTCTGTTCCCTGTCTCTCCCGTATCCCCCCCTCCGCCAAAAGAAACTTCCTACTGTGCTAGAAAAACAAGATCACTGTCTTGACACCCTGAATTCTGAAAGGTCAGCACAGTGGTTTGGGAGGCCATCTTTTTTGCTTTGCTTGTCAGCAGAAGTGAGACCGAATGCTTCGCTCACAGGAAGTGCTGGTGGGGCCCAGTCCCAGCTTTGCAGCTCAAGCATACGTGGATTCCATCCTTCCCTTTGACAGATGTTTTGTATGCATCGATTCTGTGCCGAGCAAAAGAGAGGCAACCCCTGCTCCCATATGGCTCATGAGTCTCGTAGGGGAGACGTACAGTAAACGACCTATCACACAACTAATTTCAATTACGATGAAAACCACTATAAAGGGAAAGCTCGGATGTCAGGAAAGGGGATGGTAAGAGGGTCAGACCTAGTTTGTTGGGGGTGGTTCCCTGATGAGTGGATCTGAGCCGAGATCTGAGCACCAGACGGTGACGCAGCCTGGAGGCTGGGGAGCTAGGTACCAGCTCGCTGTGCTCAGACCCCGAGAGCCCCATCCTCTTGACACCAGCCAGCACATATGTCCGAATCCCAGCCGACGCTTGGTTGCACTGAAGAATAAACATAACAGTTTGGTGTGCTGGCCTGTTCAGCCCCGTTCAGTGGTGATAGGTCCCCAGGGAAGAATGGCTGCAGGAGGGTGGGGCAGAGGCCAGAGGAAGGGGAGGTGAGCCGGACGTCTCGGATCTTTCTTGGAATGAAATGCTATTGACTTTTATCCAAAAAAATGTTACACTGATTGCAAGTGGTGTGGCGCCCACTCCACCTGGCCGTGGAGCTGAGAGTCAGCCACTGGAGCCTGGCCTTGGACAGTGTAAGGACACTGTCTCTCACTGGGCTCTGCCTGCTCGACCCTGGTTTCACTGACAGGAAGCCATCCCCACCCCAGCCTTCCATTTTTCCAGCTTGAGCCCTGTGTGCAGAGTGAGTGCTCCTGTTCACTAATTCCCGTGAATGCACGAGGATGGTGATCCCTGGCCCTCTCACTGAGCCGATCCCAGTGGTGGAAAGGACTGGCAGGGCTGAGGGACAGGTTATACCCGAGCCACATCTGTGGTGCCTAGAGCCAGGGAGAGGGATCCAGGGGCTGAGAATAGAAAGGGGACATTCAGGAGAAGGGAAATCAGAGGAGGAGATGGGGGTGCTGGGGAGTCACTGGCAGGACAGGAATCCAAATGGTGGCCGACCGAGCTGTCCACAGTGGAGCCCTTTTGGACAGCCACTCTCTCCTAGGCTGGCTCCCTGGTCCAAGCTCCCGACAGTCTTTGCCTGGACTGGTGCAGGAGCTGCCACCTGGGCTGGGCACTTTTCCTCTGTCACCCAATGTCTGCCTGGGCTCCGCACAGCAGCTGCTGGGGCCCTGGGACTGCAGGTGGACCACAAAGTTCCTGTGCCTGCTGCCCCTGCTCCTGCCTGCGAAGCCTGCTCCGGCCACACTGGCTCCAGCAGCCTTCACCGCCCCCTCTAGCTGAACACTCTTCCCCCAAATGTCTCCACAGCCCCTCTGTCACTTCCTTTAGCTCTCTATTCCAGTGTCGCTTCTTCCTGACTGCTCTCCTCTAGAGGAACGCCTCCCTGCCCCTACCTCTGGCTCAGATCTCCCTGTGTCCCTCTTTCAGCACCCCTTGCTCCAATGCATCCTAGTTCATGTCTGTCTGCTTTTTGTCTGTCCCCCTAGTCCCATCCCAGCTCCAGGAGGGCAGGCACTTGGTCAACCCACTTGGCCACTGTAGTTTGGTGTCTCGACCAGCTGGGTGCCTAATCAGCATTGTGCTGAATGAAGAAATTGATTGATGCCCCTCCCTGGGCACCTGGTCGGAGATGAGTGAGTGGGCGACCCGCTTGACAGAAGCCAGGACAGCACCTTATTTCCCCGGGATGCCCAGGGCTGGCCACTGGGTTGCTTCAACTTCTCATTTAGGTGGTTCTTTGCCATAGGTCTGTGTGGGGAAAGCAGCATTGCCAAATCAAGCCAGCGATAAGGTGTCAAAAGGCAGCAGCATGGGGGCCCTGGGTGTGGCTCTCTCTGCTGGGAGGAGGGTTTGGGGCGCCCTGGGGCTGGGTAATTGGGAGTCGGGACTGGGAACAGAAAACAGAACAGCTGCCTCCTCTTGTCACTTGTCAGCCCCAGCCAGCTCGCCTGGGCCTCCCTGTGGGACTGCCCTTTCCCCTTGGGGCTGAGGGCAGGCTTCCCAGCCATCGAGGCCACAGGCTGACTGCAGGTTTGGCAGCGTGCCCTGGCAGCCTCGCCCCTGCAGAGCTCTGTGTGTCTGTGTGTGTGCAGGGGAGGCTGCCCTGCCTGGGGTCCTGGGTACCCAAGGGGCAGGAAGTGGCAGGGGAAGCAACTCAGGGGCTTTCCGGGAACCGGGGAGTGATAGGAAGGCCAAGTGAAAGGTGCCTGCCGGGGCCGTGGCCAGCTGGGGCTGGGGCAGCTCTGTGCTCTTTGCTCCCACCATCCCAACCTGCTCCAGCCTCCCCTGTCCCCTGCCCCAGGATCTGTCACGCTCCCTCTCACCCTGGTCCTCTGCAGGGCTGTCCCCTCTCCCTGGAACAGCCCTTACGTTCTTCTTCAACCAGTTGGGCCTGGCGGTTTCCCTTTAGCCTCAGCCCTGAGGTCCCTTTCCTTAGGCCTGCCCTGAGCCCGGCTGGACAGCTGAGCCCGGAACTCCTCCCTGGGGGCCAGCTTTCTCACCCTCGGGGCAGACAGGATCAGCCTGAGACGCGGGCCCCTCCCCCCCTCCCTGCAGAGATGCGCTGGCAGCTGAGCGAGCAGCTGCGTTGCCTGGAGCTGCAGGGCGAGCTGCGGCGGGAGCTGCTGCAGGAGCTGGCCGAGTTCATGCGGCGCCGTGCCGAGGTGGAGCTGGAGTACTCCCGTGGCCTGGACAAGCTGGCTGAGCGCTTCTCCAGCCGAGGAGGCCGCCTGGGGGGCGGAAGCCGGGAGCACCAAAGCTTCCGGTGGGTACTGGCGGGCTGGATGGCCGTGACCTGGTCCAAGGCCCCTCTCCCGGTCTGAGTGCCCCTTTGTCCCCAGGAAGGAGCCATCCCTCCTGTCGCCCTTGCACTGCTGGGCTGTGTTGCTACAGCAGACGCGGCAGCAGAGCCGGGAGAGTGCAGCCCTCAGCGAGGTGCTGGCTGGACCGCTGGCCCAGCGCCTGAGCCACATCGCGGAGGATGTGGGGCGCATAGTCAAGAAGGCAAGGCCCCTACCCTGGGCCGGGGGTGTGTGGATGGCCTCAGGATCTAGCTGGATCCAGAGGTGCCAGGGCTGGGAGGGCACAGGAGGCCAGGCGGGCATCAGGCAGAGGGGAGCTGAGGTGTGGCAGTGGGCGTGGCCTGAGGCAGTACTGTGGTCACTCTCCTCCTCCCCAGAGCAAGGATCTGGAGCAACAGCTGCAGGAGGAGCTCCTGGAAGTGGTGTCAGAGCTACAGACGGTGAGAATACAGTCCGGCCCGCCCCAGTCAGGGGACGCCGTCACATCACATCATCCTGGGCTAGGCTCAAAGAGGAGGACTCGGTGCCCAGGAGAGACTCAGGTTTCAGGGACCACAAGCATGGCCCTCTCTCCCTGCTCTGGGCACCGGGTGGCTGGGCTGAGCACTTGCGCAGGATCTCCTAGCACTCAGGTCTGAGTCCCAGGTGGGTGGGGAGGGGGAGGGGGAGGGCTGGCTGGGGCCATGGCCTTCAGTGGGGCTGCCTGGCCCTGGGCCTCCTTGCAGGCCAAGAAGACATACCAGGTGTACCACATGGAGAGTGTGAATGCCGAGGCCAAGCTCAGGGAAGCAGAGCGGCAGGAGGGGAAGCGGGCAGGCCGGAATGCCGCCACTGCTGCCACCACCACCACCGGCACCGAGGCAGGGCCTCTCCGCAAGGGCTCCCTCAAGAAGGGAGGGCGGCTGGTGGAGAAGGTAGGCCTGGTGGGCACCTGTCTGACTCCAAAGGCTCTGGCTCCTGGTCTGTGTCCTTTTGAGTCCTTGGCCCTCACTGGGGCCTGCTGGGAGGGGGTGTGTGGAGGAGGAAGGGAGGGCTGGCTCTTGGGGGCTCCCTACGCTGGGGTGGGAGAAAGAGGGGACTGGAGAACAGTCATGAGGCCTGGAACAGCCTGCCACAGTGTCCCCCATGCTCCTAGCTGCCCCCACCCCCCTCCAGCCCAGCCTGGGCAAAGAGAGATTTGATGCTCCCAAGCCTGGGGGCCTTTCCACCCGTCATCCTTGCCTCCCAGACTGCTGTGAGATTTCAGAGGAGTAAGAAGACACGTAGGATGGGTGATTGAGGGACGTGCAGGGAGAAGTGTTTGAGGTGGTCCCTGGAAGAAGGGTGAGGACAATGAGTCTGGCAGGGTTGGGTAGGACGGCCATCAGGACTTCTGGGCCAAGTTGTTGAGGCCTGTGGGATATGGGGGGCAGCTGTCCTCATGGGAAAGGGAGGAGAGAGAGCATGTTGGGCTGTGGAGGTGGGGAGGCCAGAGACGGGGGCCAGCCAGCCTTCTGGGTGACCCTGGTGTGCTTGTCTGGTCCTGAGCAGCGTCAGGCCAAGTTCTTGGAACACAAGCTCAAGTGCACAAAGGCACGCAATGAGTACCTGCTCAGCCTGGCCAGTGTCAACGCTGCTGTCAGCAACTACTACTTGCATGATGTCCTGGACCTCATGGATGTGAGTGGTGGGGGCTGGGGCGGAGGGGGGGCACCTGGTGCTTGGAGCCTGCCCGAGCCGTGTCCCCGCTTCCTCCCCAGTGCTGTGACACGGGATTCCACCTGGCCCTGGGGCAGGTGCTCCGGAGCTACATGGTGGCCGAGAGCCGCACCCAAGCCTCCCAGATGCAGGGCCTGAGCAGCCTGGAAGAGGCAGTGGAGGCCCTAGACCCTCCAGGGGACAAGGCCAAGGTGCTGGAGGTGCATGCAGTCGCCTTCTGTCCCCCGCTGCGTTTTGACTACCAGCCCCACGAGGGGGATGAGGTGAGGGTCCCTGCCCACCCCTTAAGGCAAATGGCTTCCTGGAGACTGTAGGTAAATCAGGTCGAATGACTTCACTGAGGAGTTGAAACTCCTGAATACAGCTTCTGTCTCAGAGCCTCGTTCAATGGCCTCAAGGCCAGTGAGACTCAGAGGTTTCCCCACTTGCATTGGAAGCAAGCAGCTTGCTTCTGCAGCCCGGCCGATGAACGCACACCCCCAGTAGCACACACAACCAAGAGACCGCGGGTTCGGAGGCCAGCTGGAAGGCGGCGTGTAGCCGTCTGCGTAGTCTTCCTTCCGTGGTTCTGTGCACTTCAGACATTTCATGATGCAAACTTGCAGGAAAATCAACCGTGCCAGCAGGAAAATGTAACTAGGCACCTTTATGCACACCTCTGACCTGTTTTGTCCCTGTGTGTTTATCCTGATGACCACTGTGCATGGGCTGGCATTACACTCAGCTTTTAGTTAGTTAATTTGTGTTTTGACCAAAGTCCTGTCTAAAAGAGTCAACCATTCCTCAAGGCTGACAATGGCACACAGCACTTCTCTGACTGACCCTTTCTGTTCCTGATTCCCACTCCCCAGAAACAGCCATTTCCCAGTCTTCTAGCTGCTTCTCTCTGTGTTCAGACTGCCTGGTGCTTTTCAGCTCTCCACAGGCCCTACCGACTTCCCTGCGTGGAGGATTAAGGCTGCTCCCCACATCACCATCTCCCTGCAATACTCCTTTCCATCTATTCCACCACCAGTCAGTCTGCATTCCTGCTTCCTTCAAAGCCCTGTGCTGCAGCCCCCTAGTCCAGACTGGTCAATTTATAGGCCTGCAAAGCTGGAATCCTGTAGCTTCCCTTCCTGGTCATCCAGAGCATCCCTGCCATTCTCTCCTGCACTGGACCCTCTGTTTTCTGGACCCTGTGTCTTCCTCTTTCTTATTTATTACCCTTGTTTGGGCAGCCATCTTCCCCCCCGTACTTTCCTGACTTTGAATACCTGAAAGTGTCTGTATTCTCTCCTTGACATTGATGGTTAGTTTAGCTGGGTATGGAATTCAAGGCTGAAAATCGTTCTCCTTTTAGCATGTTAAAGGTATCACTGCAGGCTTTCCATACTTGTAGGTGAGAAGTCCAATGCCCTTCTGATTTCTGGACCTTTGTACATGATCTGTAATTTTTCTCCCTGAAGCTTTTAGGATAGTCGTTTTCCCTGGTGTAAAATTTTATGATGATATGCCTTGAGGACCCTTCTTCCTTCATGTTGCTAGGCAACCAGGGGGCCCTGTCAGTCTGGAAACTTGCATCCTAAGGTTTTGAGCTGAGATTATTCCTTTGATAATTTTTTTCTCTCAATTGTCTTTTCTCTTGCTTTCAAGAATCCTTTTTTTTTTGGAGGCATGGTAATTAGGTTTATTTGTTTGTTGGTTTGTTTGTTTATTCATTTTTTAATGGAAGCACTGGGGACTGAACCCAGGACCCAATGCATGCTAAGCACGTGCTCTACCAATTGAGCTATACCGCCCGCTCCATTAAGAATTCTTGTAATAGCATGTTAGAACTCATGGGTTGATTGTCTAATTTCCTTACCTTTTCTCTTTCCTATTTCCCATCACTATACCTTTTAATTCTGCTTTTTTTTTTCTTTTTTGTTGAGGGGAGGAAATTAGGTTTATTTATTTAATCTCTTTTAAGGGAGGTACTGGGGATTGAACCCAGGACATCATGCATGCTAAATATGCACTCTACCACTGAACTGTACCCTCCTCCCCCAATTTTGCTTTCTTAGAGATTTTTTTCAATTCTCTCTTCCAACCACTTGTTGAATTTTTCTTTAAAATTTACTTTCCAATTTTTTTGTTTCTAGGAGTTCTGTTTTGTTTTCAAAATTCCTGTTTAAAATAATCCTTTGTTCTTGTTTCATGAATACAATATCTTCTTAAATCTTTCTGAAATATTCATTTTTTTCCTCAACATTTTCTGCTATTCCCTGCATTTTCTGTTTTCTTGCTTTTTTGGGGGGGAGGTAATTAGGTTTTTATTTATTTATTTTTTAATTGGAGTACTGGGGATTGAACCCAGGACCTTGTGCATGCTAAGCATGCTCTCTACCACTGAGCTCTACCCTCCCCCTTGTTTTCTTGGTTTGATCTGTGTCTTCCATTTTAGAGCTCTCCCTCAAATGGCTGGCAATTCTTGGTCATCAGTTCATATTTAAGAAGAGGTAGGCACTGAGAGGTGGATTTGCTACTTGATGTGTGTGAACAGAGCTTGTCAGTGGGTTTCCCCATGGGGTGGCTAGGCAGGGACTCCCACACCATGGGGACCTGGGGGGGTCTCCTACAAGGCTGCTAGATAGAACTCGCAGGACTTGGGGACTTAGGGGAGGGGCTTGGCTTAGGCTTGAATGCTGTCAGGGAGCCAGAGTTGCTCTGACTGGGTGTCTTAATAAATCTTATCTAGGGGATGGGGCAGGGCTGAATAAAAGGAGGCTGAAGCTGTCATCAGTGAGGAAAGAACTGTCACTCTTATTACCCAGGACGCAGGGAGGTTTGGTCATTTTTGTGGCTTGGGCAAAGGTCTTGTTTCTGTCTGGGCTTGAACATGCTGATGAGGTGATCTTGTTTTTGTCTTCATGGGCACAGAGTGGCTTTGCCTGGTGTTGATGCTCTGTGACGTCCCTTATGTGCAACATGGTGACACCGAGGCGTGGCTGAGCCCCTGGCTGCTGCACTGCCCCCCGCCAGTGGGGAGCTACACCCCCTCCTGCAGCTGCAACTAGTGTCCCTGGGGCCAGAGCCCCCTGATTTATCCTTTCCAGAGAGCACATTTCTAGTTTCCTGCTAATTGTGTGAATTTGAGGGGGTGGGTCTTCTAATATCAGTGTTTCCTAGGGCCTGGATAGAAATTTTAGAATTGTGGTAAAATATATCTAAGATTTAGCACAGTTCACTGGCATGAAGCACCTTCACTTTCTTATCCTCCAAACTGACTCATTTTGTGCCCCTGAAACGCTGACTACCCCAGGCCTTGGCCCCCACCCTCCTACTCTCTGTCTCTAGGAATCCGGCTCCTTTAGGCACCTCATACAAGTGCAATCATATACTATTTGTCCTTTTGTGACAAAAGGTTGATTTCACTGAGCATAATGTCCTTAGGGTTCACCCACTTGGAAACATATATCAGAATTTCCTCCTTTTTTTTTTAACAGCTGAATAACATTCCATTGTATGGATAGACCCCGCTTTGCTCCTCTGGGTTTCATCCGTGGGCACTGGGGTCGCTTCCACCCTTGCGCATGCAAGCAGAGCAGCCGAGGGGCCGTGCTCCAGCCTCGGTGTGCACAGCTGTGCTCCTTTCTCCTGGGAAGGTGTCCTTGCCGAGCTTCAGAACTGCGGGTACTAAGTGTCAAGGCTGCTGAGCCTGTGCATCAGCCAACAAGGAGCAAAAGTGTGCCCTGGAGCACTCCATGCCTGCTGCCCAGCCCGCCCCCTCGCCCCTCACCATGCCGGAGCTCCCAGTCCTCAGCCCCCCTGGATGCTGCCCCCTGCAGGTGGCTGAGATCCAGGTTGAGATGGAGCTGCGGGATGAGATTCTGCCCAGAGCCCAGAACATCCAGAGCCGCCTGGACCGACAGACCATCGAGACGGAAGAGGTCTGAGCAGCCTGGCCCCTGGGAGGGAAGGGACCTGGAGACGTGGAGCCAGGTGGCTGTGGCCTCCCCTCCCTCTTCCTTCTGACTTGGACTTCCTGCCCGCCACTTCTTCCTGCCCTGGCGCTGCCCCTCCCCAGGTGAACAAGACGCTGAAGGCCACACTGCAGGCCCTGCTGGAGGTAGTGGCATCAGAGGACGGGGACATGCTCGACTCCTTCCAGACCAGTCCGTCCACAGAGTCCCTCAAGTCCACCAGCTCCGACCCGGGTGCTCGGCAGGCCAGCCGGAGGCGGGTCCAGCAGCAGGAGACTGAGACTTTCTATGTCACAGTGAGGGCTGGGCCTCGGGCTGGGAGGGCAGGGGCGGGACCCAGGGAGGGCCCGGAGCCGGCTCAGAAACTTTCGGCTCTTCTTGGGGCTTCCCAGAAACTCCAGGAATACCTGAGTGGACGGAGCATCCTTGCCAAGCTGCAGGCCAAACATGAGAAGCTGCAGGAGGCCATTCAGCAAGGTGGGCCCCGCTCCCAGCCCCAACACCTGTGCCTCTCTACCCAGAGAGGTTGGTTGGCGTGCAGGAAATAACCCAGTGAGGATCCGGGCCTTGGTCTGCCCCTTTGTCTTGCCGCTGCCTGTGGCCTTCAGGCCACACCTTTCCCTTTGCGGTGCATTGAGGGACCTCCCAGCCTGAGAGGCACAACCCTGTTTTCTCCTCCCCAGGTGACAAGGAGGAGCGGGAGGTGTCCTGGTGAGTCCTTTGTGAAGGGCTGCTTTGTTCCTAGGAGCTGCAGTGTCCCCACCTCCCTTCTTGGGGCCCAGCTCCGCTGTTCCTTCTTCTATGGTCTCGGTTTCCCACTTTGCTCTGTGGGTTCTGGAACAACCCACAAGCTCTAGCGTCCTGTTTGGCTGGGCTGGGGGAGGTTGGGACAGCCTATTCTCCACACCCACCCCCCTCAGAACCAGCTCCTGTTCACCACAGGACTCAGTACACACAGAGAAAATTCCAGAAGAGCCGCCCCCCTCGTCCCAGTTCCCAGTATAACCAGAAGCTCTTTGGGGGAGACATGGAGAAGTTTATCCAGGTACTTGCTTTGCCTCACCCTCTCCCTGCATTTCTGGTCCCTCTCCAGCCCCGGGCCCCCTCTGTGGCCTGCCTGTGGCCTCAGTATCCTCTGTGGCTGACCTCTGGTCTCCTCCCGGGTGGGCCTTTGTCAGGCCTGCGCTGATCAAAGGGTGCCACCCTAACAAGGATCAGAAAGCTCCAGGTGGCGGCGTTTAGAGGGCCGAGGAGTTGAGTGAGTTAACACAAGGGTGCCGGCAGGCCCCACTTCTGGGGACTAGACGGCGAAATAAGGGAAGCAAGGACGGTCAGAACAGAAGAAATAATGCTATCATGTGCAGTGATGTGATTCCGTAGGTGACCACTCAAGAGAATCAACAGATTATTTCAGTGAACAAATTTGAGTTTCATGACATTGTTTGATTCGAGGTCAACATACAGAGTTTCATTGTGTTTCACATGCCAGCAATAAAGAGTTAGCAGA
This sequence comes from Camelus ferus, assembly GCF_009834535.1. NCBI lineage: Eukaryota > Metazoa > Chordata > Mammalia > Artiodactyla > Camelidae > Camelus > Camelus ferus. Next base: position 77,593,588 of record NC_045732.1, on the reverse strand, counting down.
TACCATGTAAGGCATGGCCAGTGGTGGTACCCGGGCTGTCAGACACCTGGGCGTGGATGTCACAGGCCATGTTGTCCAGCAGCATAACTCGATGTTAAGAGAAAATAAAAGCGAGTGAGTGAGCTGGTGGGCTGTGTGCACAGTGACATGGACACCCTCTCTGTCCCTGTCCCCAGAGCTCAGGGCAGCCCGTGCCCCTGGTGGTGGAGAGCTGTGTCCGCTTCATTAACCTCCATGGTGAGGAAGACCTGGGCCCCCTGCCACCGGCCTGGCCCCTGATCCTGGAGGGAGTGGAGCAGAGACTCAGTGACCACGGCTCTTCGTCTTCCCGCAGGCCTGCAGCACGAGGGCATCTTCCGGGTGTCGGGTGCCCAGCCCCGGGTCTCAGAGATCCGTGACGCTTTTGAGAGAGGTGGGGACGGGTGGGGTGGGGTGGGAGGTGGGGGGTGCTGGTAGAGTAGGTGTGATCGGCCTTCTGGCCCCCTCCCCCACCATGCTACCGCCAGGAGAGGACCCGCTGGTGGAAGGCTGCACAGCCCGGGACCTGGACTCAGTGGCAGGGGTGCTGAAACTCTACTTCCGGAGCCTGCAGCCCCCGATATTCCCCCCAGACCTCTTTGGAGAGCTGCTGGCTTCTGCAGGTGAGGCTAGGGCCCGAGGTGGGCCCTGTGGGACGGGTGCCTCCCCAGTGGCCAGGGCTGCGCTCACCAGCTTCTCTCTGGGGGGATGGCCTTGGCCGCAGAGCTGGAGGCCGTGGCTGAGCGGGTGGAGCACGTGAGCGGCCTCCTGGCCCAGCTGCCCGGATCGGTGCTGGTGGTCCTCCGCTACCTCTTTACCTTCCTCAACCAGTGAGTGCTTCTTGAGGGGCGAGGGCAGCCGGGGCGGGGGCCCCAGTTGGCTGACGGTGGGGGCAGTCCTGGGGGCACGGGGCGGAGAGCTCCCTGCCTATGACCATGTGTACCCCCAGCCTGGCCCAGTATAGCGACGAGAACATGATGGACCCGTACAACCTGGCAGTGTGCTTCGGGCCGACGCTGCTGCCAGTGCCTGCTGGGCAGGACCCAGTGGCCTTGCAGGGCCGGGTGAACCAGCTGGTGCAGACGCTCATCTTGCAGCCCGCTCGGGTCTTCCCACCCCTGTCCCTGCTGCCTGGCCCGGTCTATGAAAAGTGTATGGCGCCACCTTCTGCCAGCTGCCTGGGGTACGCTCTTTGTGCTTCCTGGAGTGGAGGTCCAGTGGAGGGGAGACCCCTTGTCTGCTCATCCATCTTGCTCTGCTTTGGACTTCAGGGATGCCCAGCTGGAGGGCCCAGCGGGGGAGAATGAGCCAGAGCTGGAAGCTGGGACCCTGGCCCTTGAGGATGGTGAGGGGGACAAAAAGGAGGGCCCCCCCATCCCTGCCCCGGGTGCCCAGTACACCCCCTACTCGGATCCCCTCTCCTCCCCAGACCTGGAGGGGGTCGTGGAGGCTGTGGCCTGCTTTGCCTACACGGGCCGCACGGCGCAGGAGCTGAGCTTCCAGCGCGGGGATGTGCTGCGGCTGCACGAGCGGGCCTCCCGGGACTGGTGGCGGGGAGAGCGTGCTGGGGCCCGGGGACTCATTCCACACAAGTACATCACACTGCCGGCAGGGTGAGTGAGCGATGCCCACCCTTCCCGGAGGCTCACTTCCCCTTCTCCTTTCACCCAGGTTGCTGGCTCTTCCCCCACCCCGAGTCCCAGCTTCATTCCTTCGGCCTGGGGTGGCCCAGGGGGTGCCTTTCTTACCAGTTCTGGCTGGCACTGAGCCGTCTGGTCCCTGAGCCTAGGCCCAGAATGAGCATTCTCATCAGGCCGTCTTTCTGACCCCAGGGCAGAGAAGTTTGCTGCGGGCCAAGGGCTGCAGGCCTCAGGGGAGCTGGTGAGCAGTCCCGAGGGCCTCCCAGCTGTGGAATTTGTCCAGAGGTGAGGATGGGCAAGACAGCCCCTCCAGAAGACCCCTTCTGCTGGCCCTGCTGGCCCACCCCAGCCTGAGCCCTGCTGTGGGGGCGAGGCGGGTCCCAGGCAGCAGGCCCTGGGCCAGGTGGGAGGGGGAGGGGGTCAGGCTTTAGCTACAAGAAGCGGGACCAGTCTCAGTTCCCTTTCCCTCAGCCACGCCCCAGAGGGGAGAAGCCATTGCAGGTAGTGTGGGGACTTCCAAGGGCCCCTCCAGGCTCACTGCCTGTGCCCTGCAGGCCAGAGCCATGCACCCCACCCGAGGCCCCTCTGGGCACACCCGGGGGCCCTTCTGGACACAGACGGCACTGCTTGGTCCTGACATCCCCAGAGCGACACGTGGAGGTGGATAAGGTGAGAACTGGGACAGGCTATGTGGCAAGTGGGGGAGCACTGCTCCTGGGTGAGGCGTCTCTCCTTCCCCTCATGAGCCAAACTCTTCCCTCCTGAGGTGCAAGTCTGACCTCAGACAAGCCATCTGAGCCCAGCCTAAGGAGGGGCAGGCCAGCAAGGGTATGAGGGCAGCAGGGAAGGGGGGCCTGGACAGGGTAGAGGGGGGACATGGGGGCTCGCACATTTGGGCTTCACGTTTGGGTCTCGAGTGGGAAGTGGTGAGTGGTGTAGGCAAGGGGCTTCTGGGCAGGCTTCAAGGCTGGCATCGAGAGCCAGGCTATGTAACAGGCGGTGACATGGCAGGTGCTTGGCGAGCCAGGGAGGATGAAGGGGACAGACAGGAAAGAGGCTGGGGGAGATGACTGATGGAGGAGCCGGGCAGGGTCGTGGTTCTTAGGGAGAGAGAGTGAGTGCTGGTTGCGGCTCAGGTGCAGCCTGGGGAGACCCAGCTCCCTGCTCTGTCCACTGGGCCCAGCGCCCCCACCTGCGGGCTCCCAGTGAGCACCACTGGGCTGAGACCGAAGCCCCAGCAACAGTCTGGGCAGGAGGATAGATGGCAAGAGCATTCTGTGTCCTGGGTGTGGCCCAGCGGCCGGGTCTGGGAGCCCAGGGGCAGAGGTGTGACCTGGGCTGTCGGGTGTGGTGGCCAGGGGAGCCAGAGCCAGGCGGTGTGGGAGGTAGGGCAGCTGGGAGACCCCAGGGCAGGCAGGCAGCTGGGGAACCCTAGTCTGGGAGTCCGGGCACACTGGTGGCCCCTGAAGCCGGGGGTGGTGGCTGTGATCTCAGCCAAGGAGAGAGTGGGCGTGAGAGGAAGAGGGGGACCCGGGCCCAGCCAGAGCACCCCCACTTCAGGGCTGGGCTGAGGATTGCTGTTCCCAGAGGAGCTGTGACAGCCACACTAAAAGTGTCAGGAGCGAAACCGGACCAGGGAGGGGTGGCAGCTGCAGGTCCCACAGAGAGGAGGGGCCTGGGGACAGGCGGTGGCCGAGGACTTTGTTTTTGAGTGGGGAGGAGTTCAGGTAGAGGCTTGGGCAACAGAGGGCAGGAGGATCTCACTCCTGGGTTGGTTGGCAACATTGATGGGGGTGGGGGGACTGGCTGTGCAGGTAGGGCTGCTCTCACCAGAAGCCCTCCCTTTCCCTCCTCTTTTCCAGGCGGTGGCACAGACCATGGACTCTGTGTTTAAGGAGCTCTTGGGAAAGACCGCAGTCCGTCAGGGCCTTGGGCCAGTGGCCACCAACTCCCCTAGCCCTGGGCCCTGCAGCCCGAAGCCAGCTGCCTGCAGCCGCTTCGGCAAGAACAAAGGCTTCTCCCGTGGCCCTGCGGCCCCAGCCTCCCCCTCAGCCTCTCATCCCCAGGGCCTGGACTCACCCCTCAAGCCGCACTGAGGCGGCTGCCGGTCCCTCTGCAGGCCCCGCCCCGCCCTAGGTGGCCACTGGCGAGTCTGGCCACAGTCCCCAGGCCCTTTGCTTCTCCCTGGCCCTGTCCAGCCTGCCTGCTCATGACGCTTTGCAGAGAGGAGGACGTGGCTGCCCCAGCCCACCCCTGGCTCCCCTGCCCTGGCTCTGGAAGGCGGCCAATGAGGGAGGCTGGCGGCAGGCCTCTCCTGGGCCTGGCCGTGAGGGCTCGTCGGTGGTGGTCAGGTGGTGGGCGCCCTTGCTCAGCCCAGGGCGCTAGCCTGGTAGGGGTTGGCAGGTGTTGGCTGCCGTTCATAAAATCCTGTGCGTTGACTCCCCCATGTGAGCCAGCTCTCTGTCTTGGGGGTTAGACAGGTGGGTACAGGGCCAGCCCCCTGGCCCCCCAACTTCTCAAGGCCAGATAGTGGGGCGCTCAGCAAAGATGGCAGGTTAGGAACAGCTTCTGCAGGGGGTTCCTTGGCACAGGGCTATGTGGGTCGGGGACCTGCACATTGGAAGACCCAGTCGCCTGAGTGCTGGGTTCCAGAGATGTGCACATGTCTGTGGGTGTGGGAGAGGTCTAAGACTTTCCATGCTGCCCCCACACCCAGTGTTATCCTGATCTAAGGAAACTCGCCAGGTGGAAAATGAATTGGAACTTTTATGAGAGAGAGTGAGAAGGGAGGGCAGAGGGGGACTAGGCAGGTGGAGAAAGGAAGGTCCCCTGGCCCCACCCCCTCTCCTTCCTCCTGGGCTCCCTGAGACGCACTGATTGGGCCGGAAGCCATACGCCACCCCCAGACCCTGCAGCCTATTGCTGTGGCCCCTCCCCACACCTGGTGCCAAGGAGCTGTTCTCCGGCCCCTCATAATCACAGAGCCAATTCCCGATGGGCACCCCCTCTCCCAGTGGCTCCCAGGCTAGCCCCAGGCAGGCAGCTGAGCTTCATGGAGCCTCTGGAAGGAAGGCACCCAGTGGCTTCTCAGGAGGAGGTGTCTTTGGGCAGGAAGGAGCTGGCAGTGGCGCAGGACACATCCTGGGGCCCCAGGCTGGGCCGGGTGCGCCTGCAGGCGCAGCAGAGCAGACTCCGCAGCTCCGAGGAGACGCTGCTGCTGAAGGAGGCGTAGATCCAGGGATTGGTACAGCTGTTGAGACTGGCCAGCAGCATGAGCAGCACGAAGGGGGGCCCTGTGTAGGTGGAGGAATCCTCTCTGGGGCTGTGTGCCCGGGGAAGGGTGTGAGCCCACGTGCCCGCTATGGGCTAGCAGTCCACATAAGCACTCGTGGCTGGATGAGTTGGGGGTTGGGGGAAGCAGGGCGGTAAAGGTACCCATGCTGCCAAGCCCGAGTGGCCCCCACGGCCCAACCACAACCACACCCACCTTCTTGAGGTGCCTCTGGGTCCCACGCTGCCCACAGCTGCACAAGGAAGAAGGGCGCCCAGCACAGCACGTACACGATCACGATCACCAGGGTCATCCTCACGGTCTTGGCCATGGCGGCCGACACCCGGGCTCCCTCGGTGGGACTGCCAGTCCGGCGCCCTCCACGGTGCCCACCAGCCCTCTCTGCTGGCCCTGGCACCAGGCTGGCATGAATCTCCCGGAAGATGAGCACCTGGCAGGCGGTGATGCCCAGTGCAGGTGCCACAAACACCACTAGGGCAATCCAGGTGACGTAGGCACGGAGGCCCCAGGGCTCGGCAAAGCGGGCCCAGCAGTCGAGGACCCCGCTGCCATCGCCCACGTCGCGCTGGGCAAAGATGAAGAGTTGGGGCAGGCTGAGAAGAAGCGAGAAGGCCCAGGCCACCAGCACTGGCCGGTTCCAGTGAGCTCCACCTCCATGGCGGTATGCCAGCATGGGGCGGCAGATGGCGCGGTGGCGGTCCAGAGTCATGGCCAGGATCATGTAGGAGGAGGCATACATGCCTACCATCTGCAGGTACTTGACAGCCCGGCACAGGGCGTCAGGCCCACGGAAGCGGTCGGTGGCATCCCAGGCCAGCTGGGGCAGCACTTGGAACAGAGCCACGGTCAGGTCAGCCAGGCACAAGTGGCCGATGAAGACATGCATGGGTGCCCAGCGGCCCCGCCGGCCCCGGCGCACCAGAGCCCCTAGCACCAAGCCGTTGCTCAGGGCCACGGCCACGAAGACCGTGGAGAGCAGGGCCAGCTCTGCCTGGACTAGCAGCGGGTCCCGGGTGTCCAGCGGCTCCTTCTTGCTGCTGTTGCTGGGTGGGCTAGGCTGAGAGAGGGGCCAGGGCACAGCTGGGCAGGGGTTGGGGGGAGAGGGCCAAGTTAGAGCTCAAGGAGTTTCCAACTGGTCAGGTAGAGCTAGTGGCCCAGGCAACTGCCAGCCTGGGACTTCTGCTTCCCTCCAGCCCCCCACTTCCTGGCTCCTAGGCCTGCAGCAGGACACACAACATTACCCCCAACCTTGTGTGGTAGGGAGGGAAGGCCAGCATCCCCAGCCCCCAGCCCTATAGGGCCCTGCCCTCCCCTCCCTGCATCAGCCACCTGGAGCAGAGGGTAAAGGAGGTCTCTGAAAGAGGGGCTTTGGGGCTTTATCCCACCCTACTCGGCCCACCAGGCTCATCCCAGTTGCGAGGGGTTGGGGGATGGGGAGGGGCTGGTGGCAGGAACCTTACCTGAGGCGGTGGATGCCATGAGCATGGTGGGGCTGGGCAGGTGTCCTGAGCGCCTGGAGGAGATAGGGTGGGGAGGTCAGCCTCAAACAAGCAGCCCTGCTGCCCAGAGTCTCTGGATAGAGGTCCTTAGAGAGGTGCCAGGGTGGTGGGGTGGGGGTCTAGCCTGTGCGTACAACTGCGTGCGTGTGTGCATGTGTGCATGTGTGCACGTGTGTGTATTCCTGAGATCAGGCACCAGGGGTACACCCTTAGCCTGATCAAGGTTGGTGAGGTCTGGCCACTGAGCCCGACATGGACCTCAGAGCTCTCCCAGGACTGGGCAGGGGAAGATGGAGAGAGGGACAGTCAGACAGGTGAACCAAGCCTAAAACCCGCCTAGGCAGCCCATGAGACCCAAGGCAGACATATAGACCCCTTTGCCCTGACAGAGGCCAAGACAGGTGGCCATAGGAGGGCTGGGGACCAGGTGGGAGGGCCGGTGTGCCCCCTGACTGCCCCTTACCTGGTCAGGCTCCCGGGCTCCTGGGCAGCTGGGCGGCAGCGGGCGCAGAGGTGGCCCAGGAGCTCAGATCTGCTTTCCATCGCCTGCCCCGCCCCAGCCCGGCCTCTGGGAGTGACCTGCCCAGGAGGGGACTTCCTCCCCGTCTCCGGGCCTCCAGCCTCTGGGCTTCTGGCACCGGGAAGTAGGCTCCTGGCCTCCTCTGCTTCCCTTCTTGGCCCCAGTCATCCCAGGTCTGTCCCCAGGACTCCTTTCTCCCCTGAGCCCTGTGGAGCTGGTGGCCAGCTTGGCTCAGCTGCAGCTGGCTGTGCCCCCCAGCCCCACTGCCCCCCCTTCCACCAGGCCCACCTTATTAGAATGCTGGGGAAATTGAGAGCAGAGATGGGTGGGACTGGCTGGGGATCAAACAGCTTTTTTGAGGCAAAGCTTGACTCCACTTTCCCAAGCCAGGTGCCTCCTTTGGGCCCTGGCTGGTGAGGAAGGGGTGAGGGCTCAGGAGGTCCCCACTACATGCAGAGCCTGCCAAGGCCCCTCCCACTCCTCAATTAGGGACAGGAAGGGAGGGGGTGGGGCAGGCTCAAGATGAGGCTTAATATGCCCCTGTGAGAGCCAGCTTCCTCCCATGGGCTCTGTGGGAGCCAGGGACACCCCACCCTTTTCCTCCTTCCCCATCTGCAGCTACCTGTCCTGGAGGGAGGGGCTCAGAGCTTCTGTACCCACGCACATTCCAGGCTCCCTCCCTCTGTCTCTCTCACACATACACACAGACACACACAGACACACGCGCACACACACACAGAGACACGCACACAGAGACACATATACATACATACACACATGTACACACGTGCGTCCTCACATACATGAAACAGCCACATGCCCACGTACCCACAGAAGCACAGACAGACACACATTCATGTTCTGCGCACTGTGTGAGGAGTGGTGAGCCTCCTACCAGGGCTTCAGGACTGGGCCTTCCCTCCTTCCTCTCCCCTCCTCAGGCTCCAGGATCCCCTCCCCTCTCCAGGCTCCAGCCCATCCTTTCCCCCATCCTGGCACCCTCTTTACCCTCCCTATCCCAGCTCTTGCCACAGGCCCTGGCCTCACTTAGCCTAGTCCGACCCAGCCCAGTCGAAGGCAGTGGCCTGCATGCCGCCCAGAATCTGGCTCTGGGCTGAGATTGGCCCTTTCTTCCTGTTTGTCTGTCTTCTCTGTTGACCTGCAAGGCTTGAGGCCAAACAGCCTTTCACAGACCAGTCCCAAGTACAGCCAAGGCCAAGGCCTCCTCTTCCTGGCCAGAGAGTCTGGTGGTGCTGGCCAGAGACCTCGGGGCGGGTGTCTTACACACTCACCACAGCCCCACCCTACACACTGCACACCAGCTTGATGCACACACGGCGCACACGCCGCTGCACACGTGCTACACATAGAGCACACACAGGGCACACAGTGCACACATGCATGCTGCTCATACACACACTGGCACATACGTGCCGCCATCATGTGCTTGTTGATCATGTTTTTTGCTCAACTATTTGGAACTAGTTTTCAGAACACCCACAGCCCACGTCTCAACACTTTAGCCGTGCCTCCTAAGAACAAGAACATTCTCCCTTTCTCCCCATAACCACAGGAGCCTAGAAATGACTTTTCTCTTGCCTTCCAGATCAACAAAAATGGTAGAAAGTGGAGTTCCTGGGCAAGATTCTAGAACAGATTTTCCAAGGGAAAGCTGTGAACCACTGGGAAAAAGTCACACCGCACCCAATATATCCTTCCTTCCTTCCTTGTGCCCTGCTCCCCCCTTCCCTCCCCCCCACCCCCTTGTACCTCCTGGGAGTGGCCACATGGGGCCCCAGTCCCCAGAATCTCCCAGCCTGGCAGGTGAGATGGGACCTCCCTTGTCCCCTGGGGGAACTGAGGCTCCTGAAGAAGAGTGCCTGTCCCCAGCTGGGCGACCTTGGACAGGCTGTGGCCAGTGCTGTGTGACTCAGCTCCCGCCTCTGTAAAATGGGGATCTAACGATTGAAAGCTGCCTGGTGGCGTTAGGATGGGCAGAGACCTGGGGAGACGAGACGAGGGTGGTGCTGGAAGCTGGGGAGGGAAGCTCCCGGGAGGGGTCGAGGAGGCAACGCCAGCCTCGAGGGGCAGAGAGGTGATCGGCTCCCCCTGGGTCTCTCTGCCTGGACCGGAACGAGGTCATGCAGGACTGTATCCCAAAGGAGAGCTGGCGCGGGGCCGGGACCATCCCTGCACTCCTTGTTTCCTGTTGTTGAGTCAGGCGAAAAGTCTCCGGGAAACCCTCCCGCGCGGTTTTCTCCAGGATCCCAGCAAGGGGAGGGGTTTGGTCCACACCAAGGCCACAACAAGTGTTGGGGACCTCTGAGAGAAACCGAGAGCCCCCAAGGCAAGAGGGTGTGCTGGGGAGAGAGTCTGGCTTCTGGCAAGAGGCTGGGCCAGGCTGGGCTGAGTCCCCTGCCTGCAGCAAAGAACCGATCAGAGGCCAGAGGCCCCAGCCACCCCATTGGGGACCAGAAAGATAGGGCTCAACAGCAGTTCATGGAAGAAATGCTGCCCGGCGTATTCACCCCTGGGCCGTGCGAGCCGGCAGGCAGAGGCAGCACAGGGCTGCTCAGAAGCCTCCACCCTCTGCGCAGCCTGAACTGATGGCAGGGCACCTACCTGGAGGGGGCTTCCCTGACCCCACTCCTTGCATGGGAAGATCCCCGGGCCTGCCTCCCTGAGCCAGGCAGATGGGCAGGGGCCCGGAGAGGAGAGAGAAAGATAGATCCCTGAAAAAGTGTTGAAGGAGGTGGCTGAACAAGTCCACGCCCATCTCAGGGAGCACTGGGAAGCTGGTTCTGGAAGGTGAGAGAAGGACTTGGCCTTGGAGCTGTCACTTAGTCTCAGGGGGCCTCAGGCCCAGGGCAGGACTGAGCAGATGCCCTCCGCATCCTTCCTCCTCCTCCCGGTGCAGCTCCCTCTTCCCTGCCAAGTACCATCTCCCTCTAGGACTACATTTGCAGAAAGGGTTCTGTGTGGGGCCTAGGTGTGGGCCTGTGTCTCTGCCAGCCCAGTGTCTGAGCAGAAGAGAACAGGAGGCCCTTGCCAGCGGTGACAACCCCCTAGTAAAACACGTCTCTCGCAAAGGAAGGAGGTTTTGTGCGCTGGCAGCTCTGCAGTCCTCTTGCAGCTGACAGGAGGGAAAGCAAGGCTTACAGAAGGATGTGCCTTCAGACTGAAGCAGCACTAAAAGCACCCTGAATCAAGATGAATGGGAAACCATCCCAATAAACACATTTTGGATGAAAAAATGTTTTAGCACAGGGAACTATATTCAGTAACCAGAACCATTTGCTCAACCAGTGTCGACATAGGACCTGCTCCGGGGAGTGCAGTCCTGGGGGGACAGGCAGTGTGGATGGAGAGGAAAGGCACTTCTCAGGGATGGAAGAGAAAGAGGAGCCAGCCAAGGACATGAAGACAGAGTGATGAAAAAGCCAGGAGAAGTCCAGGGGCGCACAGGTTCGCGAGGCTGGGAGGGGAGGCAGTATGTTTTATTTGGTGGACATGCTGAGAATTTGAGCCCAGGAGACGGCGTCTCAAGAGCCCTGAGGGACTTTTCCAAAGAGGTCCCGGAGGAGCCAGGATGTATAGGAGTTTTTGCAAAAAAAAAAAAAAAAAAAGGTAGTCAGAACATCAAAAGATTACTGTTAATTAAAGGAAAAACAGACATCTGAAGTTAAGGAATTTCGCAGTTTTCTTTGTATGGGAAGAAGCAAGAGACTGGGCTCATTGAAGTCATTCCTTTGACATGCACCACAGCCACTATCCAGTTCTTTCCCATCCTGAGTCCCCTCAGGGTGTGGCGAGCAGGTCTACTGATGTGGCCGGAAGCACACTTTGTCCACACTGGGGATGGAGAGAGACGCCCTAATTGGGGATCCCTCCTGATGGAGTGCGCATTGCAGATGATGGCTCCTGCCTGGCAGTGGGAAGAATGAGATGCCACGCAAGGAGCAGGGTGAGGAGAGGCCGATGAGGTGGAAGAGCTTTGGGTCAGAGGATGGGCTTGAACACGTCAAAAAGACATTTACTAAAAACACGTGTGTGTGCGCACGCTTGTGCGAGTGTGTATTGGGACTTGCGTGGGCCAAAGACAACACACAGACAGCCTGTCCACTAACCTGAGGTCTGAATTCAAGCGAATAGAAATTTTGAAAATTAGACGAAGCCTGTTTGCGAGCGGTGCTTTGTGGATTAGGAGCCATGCGGGCTGGGAGGGGCAGGGTCCACAGCAAGTGCTGAGGGCACCCCTCTCCCAGGTCGAGGAGCCGAGGGGTAGAAGGCAGGTGGGCGTTGGAGGGCGGTGCCCCCAGATGGCCAGGACTTCCTCATCTGTGGGGAAGGCAGCCTGGCAGGGGGCGGCTCCTTTTTTGGTCAGTTTCACAGGCACATGGTTTAAAGTGGCAGGTTGTCCGGAGGCTGAGGCTTGTAGCAAAAAGCAGCCGCCACCCCTCCCCAGTTCCCCTTCCCAGAAGCCACCGATCTCAGCGCCTTCCAGGGGCTCTCTGGGTAATTCCCTCTGTCTGGCTCAGCACCGAACCTCCGGGCCGTTTCACCACCACCTTCACCACCACGTGCCCTTCCTTCCATCAAGGCTTCATCAGTGCAGCCTGCTCCTACTGTTCTCACTGCCAAGGCCATGATTTCTCTCCTTGTCTCGAATGACTTTTTAAAATCAACTTTATAGTGGTAGGTTTAGCATACAATAAAATTCACAAGTTGTTTCATGAGATCTGACATACATACAGTCGTGTAACCACCACCATAATCATGATATACAACATTTCCATCACTTCAGAAAGTTCCCTCATGGCCCTTTGCAATCTCTTTCTCCCACCTGGAGCCTGACAAAGAGGATTTTTCTTTTTTTGTTGTTTTATTTTTTTGGGAGGAGGGGCCTTGATTTTTTAAAAATTGTTATTATGCTTATTTTGGGGTGTCCCTGATTTTTACTTTTATTTTTTATTTACTTAAAAAATTTTTATTTTTAGTTTTTTTGCAGGGGTGGGTAATTAGGTTTAAATTTTTTAAATTTATTTTTTGATGGAGGTACTGGGGATTGAGCCCAGGACCTTGTGCATGGTAAACATGCACTGTACCACTGAGCTATACCCACCTTCCTCATTTTTCTATCACTATGGATTTATCTTCCCTAGAATTTTATATAAATAGAATAATAGAGTATGTAGTATTTCATGCCTGGCTTCTTTCACTCCGCAGGATGCCTTTCAGTTCATCTCTATTGCTGTTTGTATCAGGACTTTGTTCTTCTTTCTTGCTAAGTAGTGTTCCGTTGTATGGATGGACCATAGATAATTTATTCTATTACCAGTTCGTGGGCATGTGGGACTGTTCCTGCTCTGGGGCTCTGATGAATAAGGCTACTCTGAACACTTGAGTACAAGCCTTTGTGTGCTTTAACTTGTCTAGAGTGAGTCCTTAGCAATGGCTCACGTGGTGAATATGTTTCAATTGATAAGAACCTGGCCAGTTGTTTCCCACAGTCCTGGGTACCAGTTTGCATTCCCAGCAGCAATACGTGATGGGACAGTTCCATTTGCTCTGCATCTTCACCAGCACTTGCTATGATCAATCTGTAATTTTTTTAGTCTCTTTAATTTTTACCATTTTAGTGGGGTTTTTTTTTATTGGGGTTTTATTTTGCATTTTATTTTGACTGATGATGGTGAGAATCTTTTCATATAGTTATTTGCCAGTTGTGTGTATTCTTTGGTGAAGTATCTAGTCAAATCTTTGTCAATTGCTTACAGTTTTCTCAATTATTGAGTTGCCAGACTTTTTCATTCTTAATATATTTTGGAGACAAGTCCTTGAACTCAACTCCATTAATAGGTACAGGGTTATTCATTATAAGTGATATCATATGATATTTGTCTTTCTCTGGCTTATTTCACTTTCTCCCAATGTGTAGCAAACATCTTAAATTTTGACAAAGTCTAATTTCACCCATTTTCTCTTCCATGGTTTGTGTTTTTCTGTGTCTTATCGGAAAGGCCTTTGCCTAGCTCAATGTCACAAAGACACTCTCCTATAGTTTCTTCCAGAAGGTTTCTATTTCTAGCTCTTACATTTCTGTCTGTGATTCATTTTGAGCTAAATCTTATGCATAGAATGAGGGAAAAGTCTAGGTTCATTCTTTTGCATGTGGGTACGCAGTGATTCCAGCACCATTTGTTCAGAAGACTGTCCTTTCCTCGTTGAATTACCTTGCCAGCTTTGCAGCAAATTGATCATAGGTGTGTAGATCTATTTCTGGACTCAGTTCTGTTCTCAGTGTGCCCATCCTTATACCAGTGCCACACTGTCTTGATTACTGTCGATTTATAGAAATCTTGAAGTCAGAAAGTATATATCTTTCACCTTTGTTCTTTCTCAAAATCTTTTTGGCTGGTCTAGGTAATTTGCATTTCCATATACATTTTATTTATTTATTAACATGATTTGACATGTTTTTTAAAATTAAAAAAAGTAATACAACTAAAGGTTACACTCCATTTATAGTTATTACAAAATATTGGCTACATTCCCGTGCTGTACAGTATGTCCTTGTAGCCCATTTTATACCTAATAGTTTGTCCCTCCCAATCTTCCACCCCTATCTTGCCCCCCACCCCACTGGTAACCACTAGGTGGTTCTCTGTATCTCTGAGTTGGCTTCTTTTTTGTTATATTCACTAGTTTGTTGTATGTTTTAGATTCCACATATAAAATGATATCATACAGTATTTGTCTTTCTCTGTCTGACTTATTTCAGTTAGCATAATTCCTTCCAAGTCCATCCCTGTTGCTGCAAACAGCAAAATTTCTTTCTTTTTTATGGCTGATTAGTATTCCATCGTGTGTGTGTGTGTGTGTGTGTGTGTGTGTATATATACCACATCTTTTTAAAAATGTTTTTATCGAAGTATAGTTGATTTACACAATGTTAGTTTCAGGTGTATGGCAAAGTGATTCAGGTATACATATACATACATATATATTTTTTCTTTTCAGATTCTTTTCCATTATATGTTATTACAAAAAATTGAATATAGTTCCCTGTGCCATACAGTAGGTCCTTGTCGTTTATCTATTTTATATACAGTAATGTATATTATCTGTTAAACCCCAACCCCTAATTTATCCCTCCCCTCCCTTTCCCCTTTGGTAACCATAGTTTGTTCTCTATGTCCATGAGCCATTTTTAAGCTTGTAAATAGAATTTGTATCATTTTTTTAGATTCCACATATAAATGATATCATATGACATTTGTCTTTCTCCGTTTGACTTACTTCACTCAATATGATAATCTCTAGGTCTATCCATGTTGCTGCAAATGGCATTATTTCATTCTTTTTTATGCCTGAGTAATATTCTAGTGTGTGTGTGTGTGTGTGTGTGTGTGTGTACAATATCTTCTTTATCCATTCATCTGTTGATGGACATTTGGGGTGCTTCCATATCTTGGCAATTATAAATCATGCTGCTATGAACATTGGGGTGCATGTAGCTTTCTGAATTAGTTTTTTCTGTTTGTTTTTTTCAGACATATACCCAGGAGTGGGATTGCTGGATCATATAGTAGTTCTCTTTTTAGTTTTTTGAGAAAGCTCCAAACTGTCCTCCATAGTGGCCACATCAATTTACATTCTTACCAACAGTGTAGGAGGGTTCCCTTTTCTCCACATCCTCGCCAACATTTATTATTTGTGTTCTTTTTGATGACAGCAACTCTGATAGGTATGAGGGGATATCTGATTGTGGTTTTGATTTGCATTTCCCTGACAATTAGCCATGTTGCGTATCTTTTCACGTGCCTGATGGGTGTCTGCATTTCCTCTTTGGAAAAAGGTCTATTCAGTTTCTCTACCCATTTTTAAATCGGGTTGTTCATTTTTTTAACATAAGTTGTATGAGCTGTTTATATATGTTGAATATTAACCCCTTATCAGTTATATCATTTGCAAATATCTTCTCCCATTCAGTAGGTTATCTTTTTGTTTTGTTGATGGTTTCCTTTGCTGTGTGAAAGCTTGTAAGTTTAATTAGGTTCCATTCATTTATTTTTCCTTTTATTTCCTTTAGAAGACAGATCCAAAAAAATATTGCTTTGATTTATGTCAAAGAGTGCTCTGCCTATGTTTTCCTCTAGTAGTTTCATAGTATTCCATCTTACATTTAGGTCTTTAATCCATTTTGAGGTTTTTTTTGTGGCGGGGAAGGGAAGGTAATTAGGTTTATTATTTATTTATTTATTTTAACGGAGGTACTGGGGGTTGAACCCAGGACCTTGTCCATGCTAAGCATGTGCTCTAACACCACTGAGCTACACCCACTCCCCAAGTTTATTTTTGGATATGGTGTTAGAGAATGTTCTAATTTCATTCTTTTACATGTAGTTGTCCAGTTTTCCCAGCACCACTTATTGAAGAGTCTAGTAGTAATAGTCTAGGTAATTTGTATTTCCATATAAATTAAAGAATCATCCTGTCAGTCTCTACAAAAAAAAAAAGAAGAAGCCTGCCAGGATTTTAATTGCCATTATGTTGAATCTGTAGGTAAATCTGGGGTGAATTGACATCTTGACAATAAAAAGTCTTTCAACCCATGAATGGGGTATTTCTTTCCATTTATTTAAGTTTCTTTAATTTCTCTCAGCAATATTTTGTAGTTTTTGGTGTACAGGTTTTGCACATATGTTGTTAAGTTATCTCTAAGTATTCTTATTTTGGGTGCTATTGTAAATGGTACCCTTAAATGTCAATTTCTGATTGTCTGTTGCTAGTGTATAGAACTATTGATTTTTGCATATTAATTGTTTATCCTGCAAACTTGCTAACCTCACTTGTTCTATTGGTTTTTGTAGACATCTTAGGATTTTTTTTAAACATAGGCAATCATGTCATCTTTGAATAATGACAATTTTACTTTTTCCTTTCTAGTCTACATGCCTTTTACTCCTTTTCCGCGCCTTACCACACTAGCTAGGGCTTCTGGTGCAGTGATGAGTGAGAGTGATGAAAGCAGATATCTTCGCCTTGTTCCTGATCATAAGGGAAAGTAGTCAATCTGTTGCCATTAAATATGATAGTAGCTGTGGGTTTTTCATAGACACGCTTTATTGAGCTGAGGCGGTTTCCCTCTGTTCTTAGTTTACTGAGAGCTTTTATCACAAGTGAGTGTCGTCAAATGTTTTTCCTGTATCTATTGAGAGGCTCATATGGTTTTCTTTTTCTGTTGTCGCTGTTAGTATGATTAATTACATTGACTGATTTTCAAATGTCAAAGCAAACCAGAGCCCTATTTGTTCATGATTGTTATCTTTTTATATATTACTGGATTTGATTTGCGCAAATTTTGGTT